>NC_086179.1:31533945-31833945 GCF_023053635.1 Elgaria multicarinata webbii | reverse complement strand
AAGAAATGGGAATGGAAATGAAATGGAAATGTGGCAGGCAAAAGACAAACAAAGAAAGAATTCTTGGCTCAAAGCTGTCCTTGAAAAGGATTAATTATTATTATTTTAAAGTACCTTTTACCTCAGCTGTGTGGGCCTTTCTCAAACAGTGGCTAGCAGCTGGGAAGAAGCAGGTGCAATGTTGGTTCACTTTATGATGTGGCCTCTTGCCTAATAGGCGCTGAACTCAGGCCACCAAATGCATTTCAATTACAATCCCAGGCATGTCCCGGAAATGCCAGAACAATCTGCAGTCCAGGCAGATTTTCCAGGTTTTGCTTTTGTTTTCAGACCTGGCTCTAAGCAGTGCCTCCTTTGAACAAATACTGTTGTTCTCCTCTAGCCAGGAATATCCAGATTCTAGCAACAAAGTGTGATGGCTTCAGGAGGGTACTAAAACCTAGCAGTGTGCTGGAAAGTTCAACCATAGTTTTCTCATTCTCATTCAGTTAGAGAGAAAAGAAATAGCTTTCAAAACAAATTGTTTCAAAGGAAAAGAAAATGTCAGAGAAATTCTCATGGGTGGGATCCAGGGGTCCTGTGCTTACTTTACTTATGAGGTGGCTAAGGCGTTTGGATGGGTGTCCCGTTTTTCATTGTGCAATTATCTCTCTAGAAGCCTTCTCAGCCCCCTGTACTTCAGTTGAAACTTAGGTAGGGTGACCACATGGAAAGGAGGACAGGGCTCCTGTATCTGTAGCCGTTAGAAACGGGAATTCTAGTAGGTGTCATTTGTATGCATGCAGCACCTGGTGAAAGTCCCTCTTCATCACAACAGTTAAAGCTGCATGAGCCCTACCCTCTTTTGTATCTGGTTATCCTAGCTAAAGAGGGCAGGGCTCCTGCAGCTTTAACTGTTGCAATGAAGAGGGAATTTCACCAGGTGCTGCATGCCTACAAATGACACCTGCTGAAATTCCCTTTTCTATGTAACTGTTAAAAATATGGAAGCCCTGCCCTCCTTTCCATATGGTCACCTTAAACCTACGGGAAGATGGTATACCATAATGCCTTCCATGTGGCTTTTTTATATTAGATCAGGAACTGTGGTAGCCAGGGAGGCCCTAGAGTGATAGAGAGACATGCAACAGAAAGGGGAAAAGACACAGACAGAGACACACACGCACACACAGCAACCTCAGCAGTGGCAGCACAAGAACCCTTATGGAAATAGAAAGAAAACAAAATTTCTCCTCCCTGGAGAAATTTGGTGAAATGGTTCCTCCCCAATTTCTCTGCCCACAAATAGGGTGGAGAATTCTGAGAGGCCATTTCTGCTCAGCTGTATTGAAATGGAACTCACCAAAGGATTTGCCCACCTGGCGTCCTCCAGAAGTTTTGGACTGGAATGCCCATCAGCCTCATCCAGCATGGCCCATGTTCAGCATGGCTGGGAGAGGTAGCCCCAAACTTCTGGAGGTCACCAAATGGGGAGAGGCTGCTCTATGGTGTGAATCTGAGTTTACAAGTTCCTGAGTCAGCACCAACAGTTCTCTCTGGGGTTCTGAACTGGCTCAATTCCAGAACTACTTCAGCTGCTGCCCAACCCCACATCTCTCACTTGAGTCGTTACCTACTAGGGAGAGTGGAATCCATAATGGACATCACCTAGTAGGAACAGTAGAATTCATCTGCCTTCAAGAGGTCTTCAGAGTGAGATATAGGTGGTCATTTGTTCTGGAGAGCCACACACCAGCCACTTTCCTGCTGTGGCAGGAGCTTTCCAAAGCGTCTGCCAGTGATCGTGGGACCTGTGGCGATCTTTGGACTTCCACAAAGCCCTTGGATTCAAGTTACCATAATGATGAGTTTGGATTTTGTTGCTCATGTGCAATGACTGTGTTCTTTTCACTGCAGGACTTTGCAAGCTTCCAGAATGGGAACATGGACAGGAGGACATTACTTCGTCTGTGGTGCCAATGTCCAAAGCAATGCCATTGCCACTTCCAGCCAGTTAGCTCCTCCAGAAACAGATGTGTCAGGTTTGAAAGAATGGTTGCTTGCAGTCCAGAGAGGTTAATGGAAACACCTGCTGAGTTGAATGAATGAGAACTTAATTACAGTACACTGCATGCTGGAGGGAGCATTTTTCAAAATTTCAAAACAAATGGCAATGTACTCAGTAACACCCCCCCCCCCCAAAAAAAAACCCTCTTCAAAAACATAGAATAGTTAACTTCCAATGGCAACCAAAGCTACAACTTGAAGCAACTTCTCCCTGATCACAATTCAGCCCCTCAAGTGCATCTTCTTAACTCTCTTAACCCAGTATTTTAACCTTTGGAGATTTATTTATTTTATTTATTTATTTTATTTATTACTTTTCTATACCACCCAATAGCCGGAGCTATTGTGTATTTAGTGTGTATGTGTGTGTGGATTTAGATCAGGGCCTCAAGAAGGGGGCAAAGAATCTCCCTGTGCCACAGCCCTGAACCAAATTGTCTCCAAAGCTGGTTTTGGTAAAATATGAACACATCTAGACTGGAGTTTCAGTCATGAAACTTCCATGTCCCATGTAGTTTGATCTCCCTTTGGAAACCTCAAAATGGATGTTAGCATCTAATAATGGCTGTGTGAATTGGCTTGGAAAGAAACTCTAGTAACTAGTGGGGGGTGCTCTGCACCAAAAATCCAGGGGTCCAACAGATCTCTGAAATCATGGTGTGGTTAGGGGACAGTTTTAAAACTGTCAGAAACTTGTGATGTGGTTAGAAGATCATTCGGAGCCCTGAATGGATCCGTAGGTATCCGAAGGTTTTTTAGGCAATGTGAGGGCACGTTTCATGTTGATGGACAACTAACTGAACACTTCCATATTAGGAAGACACTGTCACTGATGGGTGAGGGAAGGGTAGTTTTGAGATTGACATCTGTGGCTAACCAATAGCCACAGTCTCCTCTCTGTCCCCCCTCCAATCACAGGGCTTAGGGGGAGGGATTGCAAATTATATAAACTGTTTCCGCCCACCCTGGAACTCATTCATTTGCTCATGGAGTTGTAGGAAGGAAGCAAGAGAGAAAGGGTCCAAGTTCCACTCCCCATATGCACTTCATCTTCTCTCAAGAGAGCTTGCAGAACTTTCAGAAAATAACCTCCTACAAAAGTCAAAGTCCCCCCGTGTGTCAACTTGGTACCATATGTTTAAATTATGGGAACTGTGTCTGAACTAGAATGAAGCTACAACCAATTTTCTTCACTGCTTGAAAAAATGATGTTGGCTGTAAGGAAGGATTAAGGAAAAATGGCTCACATTATGAAAATAATGGGGTGGGGGGAAACATTCCATGTAAATGAGTTGTCCCAGGGAAGTTATGATGACCGGCAGACAGTGTTGATACATACAGTCTCACAAGCCAATACTGGGATACAGAAAAGAATATTGTGCCAAAGGCTGATCTGTATACTGCATGTATGGATGCAACTTGGCCAGATGTAAAGGCAAGAGAAGAAGGAGCGGTGAGAGAAAACTTTGTTATTACTAGCACTAGTATATCTCCTGTTTTGAAGACAGGACTCAAGTTTATATGCTTTGAATATATATAATTTATGCTTGTTCTTGTCTGACCTCTCGCAGGGATAGTTCCCCTCATTTCACCCCATTAGAGCAAATGGTCAGGGAACAGATCACTATTTTTATTAACTGAATCAGATCTCTATTTTTATACACTGAAGATGCACAACTGTGCATCAGCAAAGTAAAGGATAAAAGGTCCTGTGCAGGTGTGTGTGTGTGTGTGTGTGTATGGGGGTGGTGGTTGAGGGGGATTTTTTTTAAAAAATACTAAAAATCAAGGAATGAAGGGATCTGTTTTAAACTTACCATGGTTAACTCCCTTCTTAAGAGCTACCAGGGTGCCAAGAGTCATCTCTTTATCTTTAAAAATGACGGAGATGTAGGCATTTTTGTTAATTCCCATTGATGATAATAGTGTGATTCTCCGAAAACAGAGCAGCTTTCTGACAAATAATCTGGTGGTTCAGGGAGACAGAGCCACCCCGAAAATCAGGGCAGGGAATTGCCTCATTGGAGCTCCACCTCAAATTTCAGGGAGGAGCAGACCCGCTCTGCACACCCCTACTATTAACACCTTCAATCATGTGTGTGTAGGGGAGCAGGATGAGTGCAGCAGGGTTGCCTTTTTCCATGCTTCACATGTCCATTTGAAGGTCTACCTCTACAAGTTGCCTGTTCAGAAGACACCTTAAACCATGGCTTTAGCCATGGTGAATAAGGCAAAGTGTCTTCTGAATGGGGCCAATATCTTTTCTACCCTTACTTGGATGGCCATGGGATGATAGCATCTTACGATAGAAAAAAGCAGCCTTCTATGCCCATTACCCATAAAGATGTGCTTCTGGATACTCTCATTCCCATCTGCATTTCAGTTCTCACCCAAGTTCTATCTCACTGGCTGGATATATCTTTCAATGTGGAGGGCACCTGGGATAACCTGTTCTTATGCATGTCTGGTTGACCACACCTTTGGGATTTGTCCAACCAAGAGGTTTTTTCAAAGGGGAGCAGAACATGATCCTATGGAATAGGATTCACATTATGAACTTTATAGATGTTATTGTTACTTTTTCAAATTGCTGCAGTGTCACCTGCCAGATCTTGTAACAATATTTCTCCTTTCATTTGGGTTTCCTATATTGGCAAGATGACTCATTTTCATTCCTGTTCCATCTCGCTAAAGGCTTTTTCTTTTTGATTCCACTAGTATTTGAAAACTCTCCCAGTTTAGTAACCTCTGCAGATTTCATTAACCTGCTGTTTATTTACTTTTTCAGATCAATTAGTGAAGGCAATAAATTAAATGAAACCTAACACCAATTGCTTTCGCACCCCAAGTAACTACTTCCCCCCAAACGCGGCATGCTGCCATTTATCATTACCATTCATTAATGAACTTTCAGCCCATTTATAGCCCACGTGGCAGTGCTCCTAACCAAAGGCAATTTGAGTTCATTTTTCAAGCAAGATTTTGTGAGATGTAATATTGAAAACTTTACTACCCACCCCCGCCCCAATTCCACTGCATTCCCCTGCCTCCACTAATATTAATCATTCTGTTTTTAAGAAATCAGGTCTCCCTAGAATGATTTACCTTATGTTTGCAGAAGCAGCTCCTGCACAAACATAAAAAAATAAAACCACAGTGGATGCTCAAAAAAGAAGGATTATTATTATTATTATTATTATTATTATTATTATTATTATTATTAACACTAGGGATGGATGGATCCGTCTACCGCTGGTCCATTTCAGTGTTAGATGACTTTATTCATAAGTCTATTCTGTCCTGTTTCTGCATTAATCTGCATTTTTTTTTTAAAAAAAAAAAGAAGCATGGAAAACTGTATTTAAATACGTATTCAAATGCAAATTCTGTAATTTTCTCACAGTCTGCATCAGTTGGACATCTCTTCCCCCCAGGGCCAACTGACACTGACTACCCAGTAGGAGGGAACATCAGGTATTGGCTGCTGCTCAAGTGGAGCTGGTTGTGTTGCTCAGTTTTAGTTTTTGAGCATGTGGTTCTTGCTGTCTCTGTTGTGATTTATAAATTTTGTAAGCCACTTTGAGGACTCTAGTTGAAAGGTGGGATATAAATGAAGCATGCACATCTAAACACATTTTATCTCAAAATGAGCATTTCTAAACACAGTTTATTTATTTATTTATTTATTTATTTATTTATTACATTTTTATACCGCCCAATAGCCAAAGCTCTCTGGGTGGTTCACAAAAATTAAAACCATAATAAAACAACCAACAGGTTAAAAGCACAAATACAAAATACAATATAAAAAGCACAGCCAGGACAAAACCACGCAGCAAAGTTGATAAGATTAAAATACAGAGTTAAAACAGTAAGATTTAAATTTAAGTTAAAATTAAGTGTTAAAATACTGAGAATATAAAAAGGTCTTCAGCTGGCGACGAAAGGAGTACAGTGTAGGCACCAGGCGGACCTTTCTGGGGAGCTCATTCCACAACCGGGGTGCCACAGCGGAGAAAGCCCTCCTCCTAGTAGCCACCTGCCTCACTTCCTTTGGCAGGGGCTCACGGAGAAGAGCCCCTGTAGATGATCTTAAGGTCCAGGCAGGTACATATGGGAGGAGGCGTTCCTTCAAATAACCTGGCCCCAAACCATTTAGGGCTTTAAATGTCAATACCAGCACTTTGAATCGGGCCCAGACCTGGACTGTCAGCCAATGGAGTTGTAAAAGGACTGGCGTAATGTGATCTCGCCGGCCAGTCCCTGTTAGTAAATGGGCTGCCCTGTTTTGTACCATCTGAAGCTTCCGGACTATTTTCAAAGGCAGCCCCACGTATAACGCATTGCAGTAATCCAAACGAGAGGTTATCAGAGCATGGATAACTGTAGCTAGGCTATCTCTGTCCAGTTAAGGGCGTAGTTGGTATATCAACCTAAGCTGATAAAAGGTGCTCTTTGCCACTGAGTTCACCTGTGCCTCAAGTGACAGTTCTGGATCCAAGAGCACCCCCAAACTACGGACCCGATCCTTTACGGAGAGTGCAACCCCGTCCAGGACAGGGCAAACATCACCTCGCCGGACAGATGAACCACCCGCTAACAGTACCTCCGTCTTGTCTGGATTGAGTCTCAGTTTGTTAGCCCTCATCCAGTCCATTACCGTGCCCAGGCACTGGTTCAGAACAGTCACTGCCTCACCTGGGTTTGATGAAAAGGAAAGGTAGAGCTGGGTATCATCCGCATATTGATGACACCTCAGTCTACATCTCTGGATAACCTCCCCCAGCGGCTTCATGTATATGTTAAACAGCATAGGGGATAAGATAGAGCCCTGCGGAACCCCATGGCTTAGGAGCCACGGCACAGAGCAACAATCCCCCAGCACCACCTTCTGGAATCGGCCATCCAAGTAGGAGCGGAACCACTGCAACGCAGTACCTCCAACTCCCAACTCAGACAACCTATCCAGAAGGATACCATGGTCGATGGTATCGAAGGCCGCTGAGAGGTCCAGGAGAACCAACAGGGTTGCACTCCCCTGTCTCTCTCCCGACAGAGGTCATCCCACAGGGCGACCAAGGCAGTTTCCGTTCCAAAACCAGGTCTGAAACCCGATTGAAATGGATCTAGATAATCCGTTTCAATCAAGAGTGCCTGGAGTTGTCCTGCAACCACCCGCTCAAGCACCTTGCCCAGGAAGGGGATATTAGCCACCGGCCTGTAGTTGTTAACATCCTCTGGGTCCAGATAAGGCTTCTTCAGGAGTGGTCTAATTACCGCCTCTTTTAAAGAGGCCGGCTCCACTCCCTCTCTCAAGGAGGCATTTACAACCTCCTGGACCCAGCCGGCGATCCCCTCCTTATTTGATGTAATGAGCCAAGAGGGGCAAGGGTCAAGCACACAGGTGGTCGACCGGACTTGGCCAAGCACCTTGTCCACATCCTTGGGCCTCAATAACTGAAACTCATCCAATAGAACTGAACCGGACGGCGCTCTGAACGCCTCTACTAGTGGAGCTGCATTAAGTGTGGTGTCCAATTCATGACAAATCTGAGCGACTTTATCTTTAAAGTGCCGTGCAAACTCGTCACAGCGTGCTACCAAGGGTTCAACTATCTCACGCCCTGGCCCAGAGTGTAACAGGCCACGAACCACTCAGAAAAGCTCTGCCGGACGACACTGAGAAGATGCAATGCTGGTGGAAAAGAACTGTCTCTTTGCCACCCTCACCGCCACAGAGTAGGCTCGATAGTGAGCTCTAACCCATGTTCGATCAGACCCAGCACGAGTTTTCCTCCACCTGCATTCTAGCCATCTCTCCTCTTGCTTCATTGCCCTCAGCTCAGGTGTACACCAAGGAGCTGACCGGGCTCTGCTCAGAGGGAGAGGACGCTTGGGCGCTATCGTGTCAACCGCCCGAGTCATCTCTGCATTCCACAGAGCGACCTGGGCTTCAACAGGAGCACCAGCCATACCAGCAGGAAAATCCCCCAGAGCCCTCTGGAATCCATCGGAGTCCATTAGCCTCCGGGGGTGGACCATTTTAATAGGCCCCCCACCCTTGCAGAGGGGAAAGGCCGCCAAGAGTCTAAACCTCAATAGGAAGTGATCTGACCATGACAAGGGGGTAGATGTTAGTTCCCCCACTTCCAGATCACCATCCTCCTGTCCAGTCGAGAAAACCAGATCAAGCGTGTGTCCTTTTACATGCATTGAGCCAGTAACATGTTGAGCCAGTAACATGGTTGTCATGGCAGCCATGAAGTCCTGAGCCGCCCCGGATACAGGAGCCTCAGCATGGAAGTTGAGATCCCCCAGGACCATCATCCTGGGGGTCCTCAACACCAGGTCCGAGACAACCTCCGTCAGCTCAGGCAGGGAGACTGTTGGGCAGCGGGGTGGACGGTACACCAGCAGAATCCGTAATCTGTCTCGAGTACCCAACACACAGTACAAACACTCAAGATCAGCACTCAAATGAACAGTAAGCCTAGAGAGGGAGATTGTATTCCTATAGACCATGGCAATCCCCCCTCCCCAGCCCTCGAGTCTGTGCTGGTGCTGCACCAAGTACCCAGGAGGGCAGAGCTGGGTGAGAGCAAACCCCCCCAGTTCACCCCCCCCAGGTCTCAGTGATACAAACCAGGTCAGCCCCCTCATCCACAATCAGATCATGGACGAGGGAGATTTTGTTTTGGACTGACCTGGCATTCAGCAGCAGCACCACCAGACCCGGGAGCAAGCTGATAAGGCCGCCAGGAACTATCCGGTTGGGGTAGGAACCAGAAGAAGTTTCATATGTTTTTTTGAGCTGAGGACCACATCTCAAAATTTGGAGAAACATAAAATATGAAGGATAACTAAATTCCCATCCTCATGTTAGTCCGGGATGCCAAAGCAATTGGTTTCATTTACTTTATTGCCTTCACTAATTGATGGGGTTGGTACAAATCAGAATCTACATATAATGGATTTCTCAAACACTCCTAATTGTGGACTTTTTTCTGTTTGTTTCTGTGAACTGCCAACACATTTTTGCTTGTATCTCCATAAGTGTAAGGTGTAACCTGCAATCCTGAGGAGTGAGTTCTGCACCTCAGAAGGTGGGTGAATGAATACATCCAAAGCATTGTTAGGCTCATGGTGCTATGGTGGAAGTGAGGGAGGAGCATCATTTTCCTCCTATCCTTCCTGTTTGAATTCTTTTTCTTTCTTTCTTTCTTTCTTTCTTTCTTTCTTTCTTTCTTTCTTTCTTTCTTATTTATTTATTTTTAATGACCTATTTCCCCTCACCTGATTGAAACCAATGGGGGAAAGTTACTTACACCAGCTCCAGGATTGGCATAATTCCCTCTCCCACATGTTGGCGGCATGTTTGGAGACTAGATTAAAAAAGGGGCAACCCAGACTCCAAACATGCTCCCAATATGGTGTCAGAACTCTGATGTTTATTTATTCATTTGCTACTTCTATATTCCACTTTCCTCCAAGGAGCCCAAGCCCCTCCTCCTCTCCATTTTATGCTCCAACAGCCCGGTGAGGTAGGCCAGTGACTCGCTCAAAGTCCCACAGTGACCTTCATGGCAGAGAGGGAACTAGAACCTGGGTGACCCCAATCCTAGTCCAGCACCCTAACCACTACACAGCAAGGAATACAGATAAATGTTTGGCAATCTTAGTAATGGCTGCCATTAGTTCTTGGGTTTATGTCAACAAAAAGACTCTCCAGATAGTTGAGAGAAAGTAAGGTCTGTTACCATCACTATCACCCATACATGACACCACTTTTAATGAGATTATTATGGAGAGGACACTTGAGCCAAGGTAGCAAAGGCTGTGTGCTTAATGTACTGTAATTATAACTGCAAATTGAACGTCAGCCCAAGGCTTTACAGCAAAGCTATAAAAACTAAAATCAATTTTAATCTTTAAGGGCACTTTGCTACATTCCTCTTTGCCAAGGCTAAGTCAGCCCAGGTAGGAGCTGAAAAATATGAGCTTTATGTCCTTTGGCTATAAATGTCATTTCCTGTATCAAAGATCAGATCTGTACCAACCACATTGCGTTTCCCCTGTGGACATTTACCAATAGGGCAGAGTGTATATTTTAGGGCATGTCTGTCTGGCTCATGTTTGGGATTTAGGTGCATCTGTGCAAAGTGTCCCACTCCCATAGCCTAGGGGACTGATTCCATTTTTAAGTCCAATGTATGTGTGTGGATTTGCCCTGTCACTGTTTCAAAATTAACCATTATTCACACATTCAGTAAATGATTTCAGAATAGAGATGGGGAGAAATTCATCCAGTTTGCATTTTTTAATGCAAACTTACCTGATTTTACACTTTTGAAACAATACATGAAGTGCAACTTGGTTATCCATCAAAAATTTCACTTCTCCAAATTTTGCAATGGAATTCTCCAGTCAAAAATATATATTCAAAAATGTGTACACATGAGACTGCACACAAAAATGCATGTATTAGTGTAGAAAATGTTTAAATCCATTATATTAGGGGGAAATGCTTGCAAATTGTGTATATTAGGAAAAAACACTTACAAAATTGCATGTATTAGGGAGAATGCATACAAAAATACGCATGGGTTTTCATGAAATGATTTTTCATGAAATGACTTTCATGAAATGATTTAAGAATTTTTTAATTCTTAAAATTTTGTTATAAACAAAATGTATGATTGTAAAGAGCAGAAACAGACAAAAATTGAAACTGACAGACTGACTTATCCCTACTGAAACTGACAGACTGATCTATCCTTACAGAAACAGATATATCCCTACTGAAATTGATAGATTCATCTATTTTCGTTCACATGCGAATTCCTTTCAGGAACACACTGTGTGATGGTCATGCCAAAGTGGAAGGCTAGATAACCTATGAAGCAGTCATTTTCATGACTGTATGCTCTGCTTGTGTTGATGAAACTGGTTTGGTACAAAAGTTTTAAAATTCAGCTATATGTAGTTTGGGTCTTGAAATTTTGCTTTAATGAATATAGATGCCTTAGCATGAATGGTTACAATTAGAGTGGTGGGCAAATGACCTCTTGAAATTATCCACCCTATTTGTGGGCAGAGAAACTGAGAGGACAATTTCACCAAATTTCTTTGGTGGGAGGAGAAATTCTCTGGCAATTTCTCAGAGGTAGGGCTCACTTTCTCACTGGCAAGGGTTGTAGCACAGCTTCTTTCTTTTTCCCCCAAAGGAGGTTTTTTTGGATGGAAGGGGAGGCACTGTCATTGCAAGTGGCAACAACATTTGCATTGTCCACAACATCGCACACCTAGCATTGTTCTAAGGTAATGTGGGGTGGGGAGGGGAGGCAAAACTCTCAAAAAAAATTCTTCAAAATGGCCCTTTATTTCTACAGAAGTAAGAAAAGAAAAATCTCAGGATTTTCTGAGAAAAATGTCTTCTGAGAAATTTTGGCTCAGCTCTCATTGCCGTTCTTTAAGATTCACAACCTTTACCAGGATTTTCCAAATATTAAATTTCTGAGGGAAAATTGTGAATACATCATGTCTCTAGGAGATGATTGTACAATGAAAGACAGAGGGCACTCATGTATACACCCTGGCCACTTTCTATGTAAGGTAAGCATACGAACGCTGAACTGAACCCATGAGAATTTATTCAACATTTCTTTTCTTCAATTTCTTCTCAAAAGCTATTTCTTTTCTATCAAATAGAATGTGAATAATTAAAAGTAATGTGGGAGAAATTTTGGGCACACCACTAGTTTAAATATTGTTAGAACACACAGTGGTAGTTCATGTTTCACCCTCCAAGTGTCCTGAGTAAGCTGAGATAGCCATAATATTTGGAGCCCTCTCTAGGGCAGTGGTGCATCATCATTTTGGCCCTGAAGACTGCATCCTGAATATTCTGGAGGGCTGTATTTTGGATGTGTGAATGTGTGTTTATACACAAAGACAATTCTGATCAGTTCAGACGTTTCTCTGCTAAGCATTCAAAGCGTAACTCAGTTCTATGCCTGTGCACTCAGAAGTAAGCCCCAGTGCAACACCTTTCAGGCATGCACAGCACAGCTCAATTCTAAACTTTCAATGCCCACCAGGGCATTCAAAGTTTTAATATAAGCAGAGTACTTAAAGTTTAAATGCCATTAAAATTCTCTTATCTCTGATCAGAGGTAAAAAACAGTGTTTCCCTGCTTAGGGCCAAAGAAAGCACAACCCACAACAGAGGGCCACATGGGGCCATGGGCTGAAGTTTGTGCACCCTTGCTCTAGGGATTCCCCCTGCAATATCCCAATTTTAATGAAGCAGCTAAGTCCCTTTTTATATGCCTTTGGAAACTAGAACTGAAGCCAAGACAGCAAGCCCCATGAGTGAGCTGCCTACAAAACATTTTCAGAATCCTTTTAATTCTTCTTCTCCTTCTCCTCCTCCTCTTTCTTCTTCATCATCATCGTATTATTTTATTTTTTTGTTGATCATATTGCTACTGAGGGGGAAAATAACTGGCATGAAATGTATTCTTTTAAAAGCAATTCCTGATTGCATTGCTCTCACTGAACATTTCCCCCCGAAAGCCTCAGTGCTGAATGCAAAGTAGATACTTTTACTATTGGGTAGTTTTCTCTGCTTCTCTTACTGATATGCTGGAGCAGTCACCACAAGCTGCAGGAGATTTTTTTTTCAGGAATGGGGGGATAGAAGTCAGGCACAGCTTGGGCAAGAGAAGTGCTTGGTTCCCTTTGCACCACTCTTCCCAATCTGGTGTCCTCCAGATGTGTTGGACTATAACTCCCATCATCCATGACCACTGGCCATGCTGGCTGGGGCTGATGGGAATCATACTCCAAAACATCTGGCAGGCACCAGGGCCGGATCTACACTACTGCTTTAAAGCGCTTTATAACAGTTTTGACAACTGTATATGGAGTGTGTCCTGGGCTCCAACAGTTGTCAAAACTGTTATAAAATGCTTTAAAGCTGTAGTGTAGATCCTGCCCAGGTCTGGGAAGGATGTGCCATACCAGAGGCTTGAGAAGAGTGGGGATTATGAAAATCTCTGCATTAGGCAAGTAGGCATTACTCTGCCCCTGCTCAGAAGACGCTTTTTGGCTTTTTGGCTTAAGCACCATGGTTAAAGCCATGGTTTAAGGTGTCTTCTGAACAGGGCCTCTAAGATGCGTGAGACTGTAAGCAGAGGAAGATAGGTCAGGAAAGTTGTGTAGGGTGACCGTATGAAAAGGAGGACAGGGCTCCTGTATCTTTAACAGTTGCATAGAAAAGGGAATTTCAGCAGGTGTCATTTGTATATATGGAGAACCTGGGGAAATTCCTTCTTCATCACCACAGTTAAAGGTGCAGGAGCTATACTAGAGTGACCAGATTTAAAAGAGGGCAGGGCACCTGCAACGTTAACTGTTGTGATGAAGAGGGAATTCCACCAGGTTCCCCATATATACAAATGACACCTGCTGAAATTCCCTTTTCAATACAACTGTTAAAGATACAGGAGCCCTGTCCTCCTTTTCATATGGTCACCCTAAAGTTGTGGTAAGGAAATCTGGGTTTGCTGACGACACAAATAGAACGTATAACAGAGGTTGACATTACATTAAAAGGTTTATATAGGCTTCCTAGCCAATCAGAAAAGGATAGAAGACATATTGGCCAATCAGAAGACAGCAGGGTGCTTCAAGCAGCAGAAGAATTTAGGTGATATCCATGACTTATTGGGCCTTCTAAGCAATAGAGCTGGCTGTGGTGTTTAGCTCCAGTCCTGAAAGATACTTTTCCTAGTTCCACAGGACCCGTCATCTGATACAAGGAAGCAAAACCAACCTAAATAAATCTTAAGGACTCTATTTGCAGGAAACAACTCTTTATTAAAAAGGGGTTCTGGCTAGTTGTTCATTGTTTCTATTTCACTATTAATAGATGAAGCAACAAGTATGATTTTTTCCAAATTAATTAGTTGCATGCTTGTTATTTATTTATTTCTGCTTAAAAATAGATATTATTACCCAAAGGTGTAAAGCTGAGAAGATAATTAAATATATTTATCAAATTGTTCGATACATTGATACACAATGCCTTTGAATAAGTTATTTGACTTCTTAATTATTCATCTGGAACTAATTAGTATTTTTAATCATCGAGCCACCGTTCCTGCAGCTGTGCACACTTAAGAGTATATTATCATGAACAGTTAAATGGATTTCAGTGGCCCTACCCTAGGCAGTGAAAGTAAGCATATATGTCTATGTTTTGCATTGCAATATATACAGCCCACAGAATGTCCTTCCACCCTGAATCTTATCATGATTTTTAAGGCTATCCAATGTATAATAATAATAATAATAATAATTCTTCACCAAATTTGGACAAAACTGCAAAGAGTATTCTTACATCCCAATGTTAAGCATATAAACTGGGAAGTAAGTAAAATTAAAAGCAATGGGGCTTGAGTAAAACCATAAGAATGTACAAAGGACTACTCTGAATCAGAGCAAAGATCCATCTAGACCATCATTCTGGTTCTAACATTGCTCAGACAAATTATTTACTTCCAAGTAAAAATGTTTAGGTTTCACAAGTCTGTCCCCATAATTAGGCAAAGTGAGTCACTTGCCTCAAACGGCAGATGACAGAGGGCAAAGCCATGCTTGTTCCTTCCCAGGGCTGGCCCTACCATTACCCAGGGTGAGGTAGCCACTTCAGGCAGCAAACGTTGGATGTCATGAAAAGTCAGCCAATGATTACCGTATTTCTTCGATTGTAAGACGCCATCGATTGTAAGATGCACACTAATTTCAGTACCACCAACAGAAAAAAAACCCTAAGATGTACCCGCGATTCTAAGACGCACCCCATTTTTAGAGATGTTTATATGGGGAAAAAAGTGCATCTTAGAATTGAAGAAATACGGTAGTTATTTAATTTGTTATTGTTGTATTTTTAGTGTGGTGTGTATATGTGGGGAGATGGCATGGAAGCTTTTACACACAAAAATAAATCCTATTTGCCTGAGTCAACAACATGAACTGAACCAGGCTCCAGTAATTTGTCATGAGTACTAAATGCATTAAAAAGTAGAGGGTGGGGAGTAAGGCCTCATCTCAGTCCTTTGTATTTTGGGGGCCTTTGTTGTTGGCCCTATGGTAAGAAGAGGCAGGGCATTTACTAGCATGAATTATGTTTGCTCTGCCTACTGATCTGAAATAAAAATTTCTTTTCAAACCAGCTTTGTGTATGTCCAGGAGTGCTATGCACCTTGGCTAGGTCTACACCAAGCACTATGAAAGTGGTTTGAAAGCAGTATATAACAGGCAGGAGCTACACTACTGCTTTATACCAGTATTGAAGTGCACTGACAACTGTTGTGGCCCATTGACACTTTACATATACCACTTTCATAGTGTTTTATCCTGCTTGGTGTGGCTCCTGTCTCTTAGGTCTCAGCTAGACAAGGGGGTGAAAGGGTGACAATCTCGTGATTGTATGATCACGAGATCATTGCCCTTGTTTACACATGGCACATGACATTGCGGCTGCCATTTTGTTTTTATTTTTAAAGGAGAAGAAGCACATGAGCGCTTGTCTGCAAAACAGTACTTTTTTTTTTTTTAAAAAAAAATCCCTGCTCCCCCCATCCCACTCCCGATGGTTACTCGCAAGGAGCCAAGACAAATCGCGATGCCTGGACACATGTTCTGCAGTCTCGGGATCAGCCCGGGACTGCGGAAAAACTGGACTAGAAGGGTAGGGAAAAATCCCGGGGAAATGGAGGAATCATCTTTCCCTGCCACCCGGGATCGCCTGTGCGTCATGTGGATGCACAGGGATGATTGTGGGGCGATGCCCGGGATAAGCCCTTGTATAGCCATGGCTTTTTATACTGCTTTTATATTGCTTTCACAGTGCTATATCCTGCTCGGAGTAGATCTGGCCCTTGACTGGGAGCATAGAGTGCCATTTGCTACTTTGCTTCTGGCAGCAAAATAATGTAGAACACCCCTGAGGTTTGGGTATGAGAAAGAACATTGTTGTTGTTGTTATTGTTGTTGTGTGCTCAGGCTTTCAGCCTTAATGACTTTTAATAATTGCAACACTACCACCCTTCCTTCACTCATGTCAGTCTAGAAGCAGACCAGAATAAAGAGCAAACTCAGGTGCTGAATACGGCAGAATTGTGATGATGATGATGATGATGATGATGATGATGATGATGGGAATAATAACAACAATAATGTCTATAATTCCTTCTTCAGGGGCTTGAAAGATTTTCTGCACCTTTTTAGATATAGGAGCCTAAAAGTGATTTCAAAACAAAATAGCAATTTTCTTTTTCTTCTCATTCATGAACTGCCTTTGTATTACAAAGGCTGTTTGTGAATGAGGAGAGAAAGAAAAGCACTGTTGCTCTGTTTTAAAATCATTTTTCGTGGGCTGCTATACCTAATGACGTGCAAGACAATCTTCCAAGATCCTGAGGAAGGAAAGAGTTGTAGATTCCAGAATGTGTAGAGCAATATTTATGTTATATTATTATTATTATTATTATTATTATTATTATTATTATTATTATTATTATTTCTGCCCTATTCAGCACCCCCAGGGAGCTTACAAACTATTTCTTAGCAGGGATGCTTAGGAAAGAGCCAAATACCCCAATTATTATCCCTACTTATTATTATTATTATTTATTTATATAGCACCATCAATGTACATGGTGCTGTACAGATAACACAGTAAATAGCAAGACCCTGCCGCGTAGGCTTACAATCTAATAAGTTGTAGTAAACAATAAAGAGGGAAGGAGAATGCAAACAGGCACAGGGAAGTGTAAACAGGCACCGGGTAGGGTGAAGCTAAACAGTATAGAGTCAGAACAAACTCAATATTTGAAGGCTATAGGGAAAAGAAAAGTTTTTAGCTGAGTTTTAAAAGCAGTGATTGAGTTTGTAGTTCTCAAGTGTTCTGGAAGAGCGTTCCAGGCGTAAGGGGCAGCAGAAGAAAAAGGACGAAGAGACTTCCAAGAAAAATGTGTTAAGAATGAGTTTATATAATCATAATCCTGTGTTTGTTTTTCTCATCTCATTTTTTATCAAAGTCTTTGATCGTGCATATTTTACCCCATGTATAGGAAGTAGTGTGTGTGTGGGGGGAAATAACAGCTTTAGGGAGAAGGAGAGTGGAAAGAACTGTATATTGGTGATACTCTTTGGTTACAGCAATTGGGGCAGTCATGCAAGTTTGGGGCCTTATTTTTAAATATACATTGGCGTTATAATAATTTGCAGATGGGGCAAATTCCTGCTCTTTTCCTTGGAAGGGATCACTTCTTGCCACATTAACCATATTTTCTGAAGGCTGACAAGACGGCTGAAGCACCTTTAGAGATGGAAATGTCTAACTTTGTACGCAGAATACTTATATTTCAGGGAGGGAGGGGGTTAAAGATTAGCCTACATATCCCTTCAGCATTTCTTGCCTCTCATGCTTCCTGTTAAGTGAAGCTCAGAATGTGCAAAATGATCTCTGATGCAGCTGAAAAGGAGAAAATGTTATGGTCCAGAACAGCCTTTAAAAATTCCTTTGGAGTGATATAGTGGATCTATCTCTCTATCTCTCTATCTATTGAATAGGCTGCACATACACAAAAAGACCTAATTCCTGGTTTTGCTTTTTGTCCTGCATGCCAGTTAGCAAAGGCCTTACAACTAGGGGTGTGCACGGACCCCCCGCTCCGCTTCACTTGCAGATCTGCAATTTTCAGAGCGGGCCGCTTCACCCCGCCCCCACTCCACCCACTTCCGCTCCGCTCCGCTCCGCTCGGAGCTCCGGATCCGGATCGGAGCTCCGTTTTTCCCCCCCATAGGGTTGCATTGAAAGCTAAAAAATTATACAACTTTTTTTCTGTTCAAGTTAGAAACCTCATGTTTGGCACCATGACACCTCATGGGGGTATACACACGCATGCCAAGTTTCAAGGGAATCCTATCATCCCCTGATTTTTGGGGAATTTTTGAAAATCGGGCACCCCATTCACACCCCTTTCCATAGCTCCGTCAATTTGCACGTTAGAAACCTCAAACTCGGCACCATGACAGCTTATCCATGTGTCCACATGGACACCAAGTTTCAAGGCAATCCCATAATCCCCTGATTTTTGGGGAATTTATGAAAATCCAACACCCCTTTCCATAGCTCCGTCAATTTTGCACGTTAAAAAAAAACCTCAAACTCACCACCATGAAAGCTTATCCAGGGATACATACGCACGCCGAGACTCAAGGCAGTCCCATCATCTCCTGTTTTTTGGCGGGGCTTAAACCTGCAAAATTTGGAACTTCCAAAACTCCAAGTGAGCGCAGGAAGGACTTCTCCCCTGAGTCAAAGCCACACACACACAACATCCCTGCGAGGTGGGCAGGGGAGGAGGGAGGGAAGGCAGGCAGGCATGCAGCTGGCATTTCTGGGGGCATAAGGAAGTGAGCCAAGGATAAGCCAGTAATGCATATAAAATGGAATAAATAAACAAATAAATAAATGAAGGAGGGGTGGAATTAAAAGCAGCAGTGTTGCTGAATAAACAGCAAGAAGAACTTTTTTTAAAAGGCTGTATCTGTCTTTTACCAGCAATAGGGGGACGTGCCCGGGGGAGAGGGAAGCAGCTGCCAGTTCAGCTCAAGAAAGCCATTGCTTCACCACGAGAGTTCTAAGAAGTAAACGCTCACTTCAACTCATAATAGGCATCGCTCCACCACTAAGAGAGAAGTAGAACGCTCACTTCGACTCATGATAGGCATTGCTCCACTGGGTTACTCTCTTTGGAAGGCTCTAATGGCCTTCCAGTACAGGAGAGAGTGGGGGCATGTCCACGATGAGATGCCCTAGGGGAGCTCATCCCCTTGCACCACATCTTTTCAGTTGTTCCCCAAAGTTAGGGTGGGTAGCAGTGCTCTCTTATTCTTGGCTTAGTATATGATTTCAGGTTGTGTTTGTGCATTTGGTGGGGCTACTGTGTTAAAAAACACTGGGAAAAGTCCGTTCAGATTAAGAAAGAGAAGTTTCCCAGAATCCCAAGTTACCCATTTTGCCTATGCCCTCCTCTAACTTTGGGATCATGTGATCATGACCGGGAGCTGACTCTGCCCCTCAGCCCTTTGAAAAAGGTATTTTTCCCGCCGATTTTTAAAAAAATTCTAGCGGCGACCCACACCACGCAGAGAGGTGAGAGTAGTCTCAAAATGACCCCCATCCACGACTCTCTGTGCACAAGAATTTTCAGAACGATAGCTTAAAAATCAACCCAGTTATCCCCAATTGTTTTCCTCAATGCAATCCTATGGGCGAAAACCGCCGTTTGACCCGCGCTGTCCGTTTGTTTACCCGATTTGTAAAAAATTCTAGCATGCGACCCGCACGACGCAGAGAGGTGAGAGTAGTCTCAAAATGACCCCCATCCACGACTCTCTGAGCACAAGAATTTCCAGAACGATAGCTTCAAAAACAACCCAGTTATCCGCAATTATTTCCCGCAATGCAATCCTATGGGCGAAATGTTTTCAAGATGGCGATTGGAGTGCTCCGCCTGAACTAGGAGCTCCGAAAAATGGTCGCTTCTCTCTGCCTTGCTTCTAGGGGTCCGCGGTCCGCTTCTACTCCGCCTCCGCTACTGCTTCTCCGCTCCTAATCGGAGTGGAGCACATGCCTACTTACAACATAGCACACATATGTCAATTTAGCAATGACTTGAGTAGAATCAAAGCTGTGTATCAAAGAAATGTGAGACCCAGGGAAAATATTAATCCTGTACAAGCAGGAGGGGCATGGGTACCTCTCTCCCCTTCAATTCAATGCTTGAAAGCTTCTTGCTAAACATGAAGGAAATATACGAGGGCTGAACTATAACCCTTGACAGGCTGTCTTCTTGTTGATAAAACTTGAAAAAGCAATTTATTCTCCAGGGTCTACATACAAATTTACAGTAGATAGGTGGGGAAAACCTCCAGAGAACTCACTGTCCTACGCATACACACATTCTGAAGCAGAGGAAAAAATACTATCTGTTTCTCTCTTTCCTAAGAAATATACCCATATTTCTGCCCATCTTTTTTTGTGATTAACATTAAGGGTATTTCAACTCACTACAAAACCTTGAGCTCAGAGAACCATCCTATGATGAAATCAGCACCCCAAACTTAATTGCAATTCATGTTCTATAATTTCCAGAATCTGGACTAGTCAGAAGCTCTTTAGGACAACAACCAAATTTCTCTAAATTAAAAACTCCTTTAAAAAAAACACACACACAGGAAGTTGCTAAAATGAGTTGGGTGTTATTTTATGCATATGTGAAGATTTTTGTCCAGAGGGCTGTTCCCTTTCCAGTTGTAGCAAGGAAAGCTTTAAAACATTAATGATTCTCTGTGCCAGGGTGGGGGGTGATATGCTATGGAATGTGAGTGTTTTTAAATTGCAGCTGTGCTGAACAAAATAAACACTGAAGGTCTTGCACTTTCAGCAGCCTGCTGGAAGCCAGAGACAGCATCTGTTTTCGAAGTAAAATCTGGTTTCTGCAACCAAGCTTACAAAGGAAGCCTGATAATCTCCAGACACATAATGAGTAGCATTCTAGCACCTTCTCTTATAGCACCCTGATGAGGTTGTTTCTCCACTTCAAACTTCCTATTCAGGCAGAATTTCCCACCATGCACCTGGTCTCATCAGATAACACAGGAAGCACCAAAAGGAAGTTGGACTGCCATAGAGAATAAAAATGACAGCCAGAGAGAATAAAACAAGTTCTCCTTCCTTGTAAGAAGTTAGGATCACAACAGTGAAGACCGCTCATGTCTTTTTAAAAGTGTCTGGAAGAAAAGTGTGTGAGTTTCTCCTCTCTCCTCAGGTTATCCATTCTGTGACTTGGATGTCCGTCCACTTACACACTGCCCCCAAAGTGGAAATACATTGGCAAAAAACAGAAAAGAGGACACCAATTTGCACATGTATCTATAGACGTATGTACATTATAGTTGCTATAATTTATATAGAAATACAATACAACTTGATGGATGCTCACTCTTCCTCTGCCGCCATTCACCCTCATGCAACAATCGAGTGTGCAGAAATTGTGCATTTTCCCCGTTGCATAAGTGGCGTCCATAAAGGCCCCTTTTATGCAAGAGTAAAGGCCCAACTGCTCCATTCATACTAGGGGTGTGCACGGACCCCCCGATCCGCTTCTCTTCCAGGTCCGCAACTTCTGGATCGGGTCCGCTCCGCTCCGGCTATAGTCCGCTCCGGTTCGCTGGGAAGCTCCGGATCTGGATCGGAGCTCCGCTTCCCCCCCCCATAGGCTTACATTGAAATCCAAAAGAGCCTACAACTTTTTTTCTGTTAATTTATTTATTTATTTATTTATTTATTTATTTATTTATTTATTTATTACATTTCTATACCGCCCAATAGCCGAAGCTCTCTAATTTAAGGTTAGAAACCTCAAATTTGGCACCATGACACCTCATGCACGTATACACATGCATGCCAAGACTCAAGCCAATCCAAGCCTCCCCTGATTTTTGGGGAATTTTTGAAAATCGGACACCCCAGTATCTCAGGGATTTAAAGCTGCAGACAGCTCAATGGGGCCATTTCAAAGGAAATCCCAACATGCCATGAATTGGGGAGTAGATAACCCTAAATATGAATCTTCTTCCCCACTTGAAAAATTGATTTGGAACTTCAAAAAGTCTAAGTGAGTGCAGGAAGGACTTATCCCCTGAGTCAAAGCAAGACACACACAAACCATCCCTGTGAGGCGGGCAGGGGAGGAGGGAGGGAAGGCAGGCAGGCAGCAGACATTTCTGGGGGCACAAGGAAGTGCGGCAAGGATGGCTTGTTTCTTTCTAAGCCAGCAGTAACGCATTGCAAACCAACCCTGCGAAGTGGGCACAAGGATTGAGTAAAGGATGGCTTGTTTCTTTCTAAGCCAGCAGTAACGCATTGCAAACCATCCCTGCGAGGCGGTCACAGAGGAGGAGGACAGGCGGGCAGAGAGCCAGGCAGAGATATACCATAGATCTAGTATGGGTGAGTCAGTCCCGGCAGATGCCCCACCACAGCAGCACCCTGGGGGGAAGGCAGGCAGGCAGCAGACATTTCTGGGGGCACAAGGAAGTGAGCCAAGGATTGTTTCAAAGCCAGTAATGGAAACCATCCCTGTGAGGTGGGAGCAGCACAGAGAGATGCCTTTTCTTTTGCATCCCATAACTAGGAGGCTAGGAGGATAAGAGTAAAGCTTTGTGATCCTTGCTTCAGAGTTGATTGACTGCACTGTGATCACAGCCATTATTAAACAACAACAACAACAATAGTAACATTAATAATAGCAGTACTAATTAATATTAATAGCAATAATAACAACAACAACAACAACAACAAGGAGTTGAACCACAATGAAAGCCTGCCTGACTTCACTGAAGAGGAAAAGCCAGGAGAGCTTGGGCTATGGCGTGTAAATATAAAATGGAATAAATAAATAAATAAACAAAGGAGGGGTGGAATTAAAAGCAGCAGTGTTGCTGAATAAACAACAAGAAGAACTTTTTAAAAATGCTATGTCTGTCTTTTACCAGTAAGAGGAAAGTGGACGTGCCCAAGGGGAGGGGGATATGCCAATTTTTGACTGGCCCTAAGTATGTACCAGTCTTAAGAAGCTACCTGTCACTTCAACTCATGAGAGGCATTAGCTTCTCCAGTCTCTCCACTGGGTTACTCTTTGGAGGGCTCTGATGACCCTCCAAGGGCAGGAGTGCACTGGGCACATCCACATGCCCTAGGGGACTTCATCCCCTTGCACCACATCTATTCAGTTGTTCACCAAGGTTAGGGTGGGTAGCAGTGCTGTGTTTCCTATCTGTTATTTATTTGCTTAGTATATGATTTCAGGTTGTGTTTGTGCATTTGGTCGGGCTACTGTTTTAAAAAAAACACTGGGAAAAGTCCGTTCAGACTAAGAAAGAGAAGTTACTAAGTATCCCGTTTTGCCTAGCCCCTCCTCCAACTTTGGGATTGGAGGATGCTTCATCAGGTGATCATGACTGGGAGTTGAATCTGCCTCTCAGCACTTCAAAAGGTACCTCTCCTGCTTTTTTTGCCCTATTTTTTAAAAAATTATAGCAAGCGAACCACACCACGCAGAGTGCTGAGAGTAGGCTCAAAATGACCCCCAGCCACGACTCTCTAAGCACACGAAATTTCAGAAAGATAGCTTTAAAAACAACACAGTTATCCCCTAATCTTTTCCGCAATGCAATCCTATGGGAGAAATTATCCAAAATGGCGGGTGGATCGCTCCGCGGAAAGAGAAGCGCTTCTCCTATGGCCGCTTCTCTTCACCATGCTTCTCCAGGACCCCGGTTCGCTTCTACTCCGCCTCTGGGCAAGGTGGAGCAGGCCAATTCGCTCCTGATTCTCCGCTCCGAGGAGAAGTGGCGCACATCCCTAGTTCATACTTTTACTCTTGCATAAATGGGGCCTTGGCAGCTGCCATGTACGTACTGGGAAAAATTACATAATTTCTGGTGTGTTGTGTGGTGTGTGGTGCATGGTGTGTGGGGTGGCTTCCAGGTGCTTGTGAAGTGTGCAGATACTCGACCCGCTGATCCATGAATACACTGGGTGCCAAACTGGGTCTGGGATGGGTGGACGTGGGGGAGTCTGTCGGATTCCCATACTGGTCAAGTGCCTGTGATATTCCTAAATACATCTCCCTATAGCGGGGAAGACTGTGACCAGGTGATCCATACGCCTGTCTGCTCAGGCTGCTGTCCAGGTGCTCCATGTTGATGGGCAACTTCAAGGCCCCTCACGGTTCTCCATTGTGATGGTTCTTGATCTTTAAACCAGAGCTGGACCAGGCAGTGTTTGAAATACAGGGCAGTTCTTTATAAAGTAGGACAGATGGCCACCCTCACTGGGACAGGGATGAAAATATGAGGACATGGAATGGCAAAATAAATGGCATGAGAAATTCTGATTAACTTGAACCCTGAAATCATCAAGCAGCCATAGAACTGAGCCATGTCAGGCTCTCACAAATGATCCTCAAAGGCAGGGATGAGAGAATCAGTGTCGCTTGAGCTCCACCTTGAAGCTCGGACTGCCGCAGTCCCATTTCTGATTGTGATCAGTTCTTCATTTTGTTCGGAGGGGGGTGGGGAAGTGCAGATCCATGTGTGCGTTCCTCCATTGACTAAAGCATAAAAATGCACTTTGTTTTTAAAGTGCATTTTAAAGTGCACGTTTTTCTGAAGTACACATTTTGCAAACATGAATGCAAGCTCGAAAGTGTGTGAGTTTTTCTCCCCACAAAAATTATGTTTCCATTCCCATTCGGAGAAGAGAATGGGGCAAATGAATCAAAATGACATGATCATACATCCCTACTCAAAGATACTACTAAGGATGTAGGGAATACAGGTGATGCATTTTGATGCTGGTTTTAGCCTGATTGCAAACCCATCTCAAACTCCTGGTTTAGTCGCGGAGGCAATCTGGATAAGGGAGTCTCAGTCAAAATGAATGGAGTGGGTGTCTTCTTTTTGGATTCATCTGAGGAAGGGGAACAGCTGCATGGCACATGCCCAGAAAACAATATGGTGCCAATTACGAGTAAGATGGCTTTCCACCTTGGGTATTGACAATCCCACATTAGATTCTGCTGGCTTTACACAGCATGGTTGATATTGGTACCATGCTGAAACCTGTCCTCCCGTTTTCCAAATATTTTCTTTCCCCATGAAAGAGCCTCCCTTTTTTCTGCTTCATATTTAAAGTGGTTTAGATTTCTTTTGAATTTATCTCGGTGGTGTTTTTGCAGGTAGGTAGATAGAGAAAAGGTAGCTGTGTTGTTCCGCTTCTCTCTATTGTACATCTTCCCATCACTCTACAGTCTCTGTGGATGTGCTTCCTGATCTGAAAAGGCCCCATGACCTCTTTCTCTGGGCTGTGATTGAAGCACAGGAAGCTTAGGAGACTGCAGACTGCAAGAGGAAGGTACCAAGAAATGACTATCATGCACATGCACACCCTCACCCACTTCATAACTAAGGTAAGTGCACTCCACCCATGAGTAGGAATGGATGGATGCACCTGCACCTGGCTTCATCGGGTGCTCGCCAAGCTGCTTGGGGCCTGCCACGACACAGGCTCTGAACACCAGACCTCACGTCTGCCACCACTTATTATGGGGCGACACAGGCTCTGAACACCAGACCTGGCCGAGGCTACTCCCTGCTCAAGCTAAGCACCACCGCTTGATTCGCCTGAGGCAAGGGATAATACCCACCTTCCTCCAAACTATGTGGAGAAAGGGGTTTAAAATGGAGAATGGATTTTAATATATATATAATAATGCACTGTGAGTTATATCTGCTTAGGTGAATGATTATCAGAGTGGGTGTTAAATGTGTAAACTTAAGATGATAAATGCCAAACAGACACGTGGGGTTTTTTTTGTGGTAGTTTAAAAACAGAACAATCAAAATTTATTTTTAAAAGTTCATAAGCTTTGTTTCAAATAACATTTAAAAACCGTTTTGAAACCTTTCATACAATCTGGTCACTCATTCACATTCGCGCTTTCCTTTTTCTCACACAATCACTCTTGAACTTTCTTTATTATCAGTATTGATTAATATACTTCCACTACGTGCACACCACACTCTAAAGACACCACTGACTACACTGACTCTCAAATTTCCCAGAACTTAAGTACCATAAATACAGAGAGCACTACAGACTCTAAGAGTACCTAACAAGTCTCCCTGAAAAGCTTTCCTGAAAAGAACAAGAACAAGAACTCCCAATCCCCTCAGTCATTCCCTTATATATCACTCCTCCCCCCTCCCAAGACATTCTAACTCCACCCACTCAGGCCAACATTCTACAAACCACAGACTTACAAACTGCAGACATACCTTTGGGAATTGACTTGTGGGGTGTAACGCCACAGGGCCCTCCTCTGCTCATGGTGTTGTGTGAGCTTCTGGACAGCCTGGCAAATGCCTGACGAAGCTCTGGGACCAGCCATCCTCTTAGTGAGCTGCCATTTTCTGCAACAATGGTGGCTCAGGTTTTTCGGAGGAAGGTAATGTTACATAAATGGCAGCTGTAAAGGGTCCATTTACATAACATTACAGGCGTGAATGCTCCATTCACGCCTGTAATGTTGCTTAAGTGACCCATTTACAGCTGCTATTTATGTAACATTACCTTTCCGGAAACTCCTGATCTGCCATTGTTGTGCAAAATAGTGGTTTGCTAAGGGGGCAGGCAGCGGCTGGGTGCTCGCTGAGCCATGGGCCATTCAATGATCAGGTCCACGAGCATCCTGCAGCTAGCAAGTAGGATGGCGAGTGTGGAGAAGTCCATCGGGCTCCATTGCCCCACAGAGTCTCACGACATTCCTACCCATCATAGGCATGCGCAGTACATTTCATTAGGTGGTTCGGCCAGGGATATATATTTTTAACGTAAACATTGATTGAATATACAGCAATAAAGGACTTTTTTTTCATTCATCAAACGAAATAAACGAAAACTGAAGTAAACTGTATTTTTTAATTAACAAATAATCTGTACTGCACTGTTGTAATTATTTGATTGGGACTGAAGTAGAGGAGCACTAATTTTACTGTACTTATTGTCTTTAAATATGGTAAAATATCCCACAGTTACCTTGCTATTCTATTTCTACAATTCTTTTTCTCCTGTCTTTTTTTCATCCTCTCTTTGTTTTCAGGCTGCATCCTATGCACATTTACCTCAGATTAAGTTTGATTGATCTCAGTGGGGCTTACTTCTGAGTAGTCATACATAGGATTGTGCTGCAGCTCTGTTTTAAAGTGACACAAGATACACACATACCATGTTTACCAAAAGAACGGCTTGAAAAAAGGGGGTTGGACACCCTAAAATAAGCAAGGGCAGATAGGAATTGTTTTAGCGAGCATTCTGAAAAAGGTGCTGCTGAATGAACCCTCCTTAGCAAGGAGGTCCTGGAGGGCATTGCAGGTCTCCCCCCTTCCCCCTTTCTTTTCTCTTGCTGGAGGCCAGACTGGGGTGGGCAGTGGGGCAGCGATGAGGAGAGAAGGCACGTAAACATACAGCTTCTCTCTCTCTCTCTCTTTTTCTCCCAAACATTACAGTACCTGCAGGGCTGATGAGGAGAGGAGGGCAGCAGCTCCGAAGGGGGGAGGGCCCCAATCCGCAGCTCCGGGCAATCTTACTACTTACAGAAACAGTCCCCTCCTGGGCTCCACCATGTGCTGCTTCCTGGCCCCAGCGTGGCTGCTGCTCCCACCTTATTCAGCAACTGTCCCAAGAGGTCAGGCAGAGCAGCTAGGAGCAGGGAGCAGCTGAGTGATTGAGTGAGTGAAAGAGCGAGCGGGTGTGTGTGTGTGTGTGTGTGCAGCGGCTGCACCGGTGAAAAAAGTCTTCCGGAGGAGGAGTGGGGTGGGGAGCAGCTGAATTTGTCACTCTTTCCTACAGCTAGCACTGGCCCTGCTATTGCAACATGGCAGCGGTGGCGGATTAGGGTGTTCAACTGAACCCCTTGAACCTGTTGTCCGCACGCCAATGCTAACCATGGGTGTTACACTCTCTGTGATCTATTCCTCATCAAGCCCTATCTGACTTACATAAGCAGAGCAACCAGCTTATACATCACATATACCTCAACTTCCTCTCACTCACTCAGCCAATCATCTCACATATGCAAATGCCCCAATCCTCCTGTCACTCATCCCACTCTCACCCTAGATATACTCATTATTTTAAAAAAATGGTGTCATAACAGGACCACAACTAGAACCACAAATTATATACATATATGTACATGTAACATTACACCACCCCTCCCCCTCCAAAGCCATTTCTTTTCGATCAAAATGAATGAGAATGGTTAAAAAAATGTGGAAGAAATGTTTGGCCCAGATTTATATCTGTCGCATTCCAGCATGATCGGCCTGCTTCATGCATGACATTGTCAGCACAGCAGCAAGGAGGTGTGGGTTCTAATGTGAATGGTTGAAAAAAAATGTGGAAGGAATGTTTGGCACTGATATAAATGCTAAGAGGAATTTGAAATTATGAAGACTCAGATGCAGCTCACCGGGACTAACTAGGTATGCCAGGAGTTCAGAGAGTGGAAAGTTATTACACTACAGGGTTTTGGTCTGACTGGAGATGGTCTGTCTTCAACAGCTTGTATCTTCACTTGTGCCCATAAAGAAATGATGCTCACCTGCTTTCTTTTGTAACTGAAGTAGTTTTCATTATCTCACAGAGAAAGGCACTGTCTAAAGACAAAATGGATGTGCTTCCTGGTTAGCCAGCATGTTTATCGCACGTTGGTCTGGTTTGCAACTGAGACTGTGTTCCTTTGTTCACTCAAGGCTATTTATTGTGCATGGAGGGTAAGATGGCTTTGTGACATCTCTGGAAAAAAAGAGTATCTAAACATTGTCTCTTATCAGCTAGGGCAAATTTTGTGAGATCTTCTGAGCCACATTAAAAAAACACACAACGGACCTTAGCGATGGAGTGCTCCAAAATGGTGGGCGCGACATCCTCTTCCTCCCAGAATGTTGCGCACCGCGTGTAGACTGAGGGGGAGGATCTCGCAATCACCAAATCACAAGATCCTCCCCCTCCACCCCCCTGGCCTACACACCCTTAGTCTTAGGGTTAGCATATACATAGGCAAGAAGGGCTATTGATGCACAACTAAAAAGCCCATGATGAAGAGGGTGCAAGAAACCCACGATGCAAGTAACAGACACAAGAATGTGCAGCCTTTTAATGAAAATGAGCAATTGGGAATATTAAAATGCATGACAGTACAAATGGGGCCATGGATTTTCACATACATTTGTTCTCTGGGTATTTGAAAAGGGAGATGGAATGCAGAATTCCATCTGTTGTCTTTACAGATGTGTATTGATATCATCCCTTGTGTATTATCTAGAAGATCTTCATCTATCTCCCAAGCTAGTGGTGTTTGATAATTCATTTGCTGAGCTGTGTACAAAACTTATTTTCTTCCCTGTTAAGCTTTTTTCAAACTGATCAGGATGTGCAAGAAACATGAGACACTGGATCCTCCTTCTCCAGTCTTATAATATCCAGCCTGTGATTAATTCACCTTCCTGTTCACAAGCAACATTTGTCTCTAAGAAACAAGACTGTTGGACTCTATGGGGCATCCCAAGTGTGTACAAATTAGGGGTGTGCACGGACCCCCCGATCCGCTTCTCTTCCAGATCCACAATTTGCAGATCAGGCCGCTTCGCTCCACCCCGCTCCGTCTATAGTCCGCTCCGCTCTGCTGCGGAACTCCGGATCCGGATCGGAGCTCCGCTTTTCCCCCCATAGGCTTGCATTGAAATCCAAAAAAGCCTACAACTTTTTTTCTGTTAAAGTTCGAAACCTCAAGTTTGGCACCATGACATCTCATGGATGTATACACATGCAGGCCAAGACTCAAGCAAATACAAGCATCCCCTGATTTTCGGGGAATTTTTGAAAATCAGACGCCCCATTTTCAGACATGGGATTTACTCTGATATTTTGATAGATAAAAACTAGGAAGCAGGCACCCTCACAGCTGCTATCTAGATCCATATTTATGGCAAGTTTCAAGCAAATCCCATCATCCCCTGATTTTTGGCGGGGCTTTAACCTCTAATGCATCACCCGTAACCCCAATTCACACCCCTTTCGATATCTCCGTCAATTTTCACGTTAGAAACCTCAAACTTGGAACCATGATAGCTTATTCATGTATACACATGCATGCCAAGCCTCAAGCAAATCCAAGCCTCTCCTGATTTTTGGGGAATTTTTGAAAATCGGACACCCCATTTTCAAACATGGGATTTGCTCTGACATTTTGACAGATAAATTTTTTTGAAGTGGGCACCCTTATAGATGCCATCTAGATCCACAATCACGGCAAGTTTCAAGCAAATCCCATCATCCCCTGATTTTTGGCGGGGCTTTAACCTTTTAACTCACCCCAAATCAAGTCCCATGCTAGAACTACATCAATTTTCACCTTAGAAACCTCAAGTTCGGCACCATGACACCTCATGGACATATACACAAGACTCAAGCCAATCCAAGCCTCCCCTGATTTTTGGGGAATTTTTGAAAATCGGACACCCCAGTATCTCAGGGATTTAAAGCTGCAGACAGCTCAATGGGGCCATTTCAAAGCAAATCCCAACATGCCATGAATTGGGGAGTAGATAACCCTAAATATGAATCTTCTTCCACACTTGAAAAATTGATTTGGAACTTCAAAAGTCTAAGTGAGCGCTGGAAGGACTTATCCCCTGAGTCAAAGCAAGACACACACAAACCATCCCTGCGAGGCGGTCACAGAGGAAGAGGACGGGCGGGCAGATCTAGTATGGGGGAGTCAGTCCCGGCAGATGCCCCACCACAGCAGCACCCCAGGGGGAAGGCACGCAGGCAGGCAGGCAGCTGACATTTCTGGGGGCACAAGGAAGTCATAGAATCATAGAATAGCAGAGTTGGAAGGGGCCTACAAGGCCATCGAGTCCAACCCCCTGCTCAATGCAGGAATCCACCCTAAAGCATCCCTGACAGATGGTTGTCCAGCTGCCTCTTGAATGCCTCTAGTGTGGGAGAGCCCACAACCTCCCTAGGTAGCTGATTCCATTGTCGCACTGCTCTAACAGTCAGGAAGTTTTTCCTGATGTCCAGCCGGAATCTGGCTTCCTTTAACTTGAGCCCGTTATTCCGTGTCCTGCACTCTGGGAGGATCGAGAAGAGATCCTGGCCCTCCTCTGTGTGACAACCTTTTAAGTATTTGAAGACTGCTATCATGTCTCCCCTCAATCTTCTCTTCTCCAGGCTAAACATGCCCAGTTCTTTCAGTCTTTCTTCATAGGGCTTTGTTTCTAGACCTCTGATCATCCTGGTTGCCCTCTTCTGAACACGCTCCAGCTTGTCTGCGTCCTTCTTGAATTGTGGAGCCCAGAACTGGACGCAATACTCTAGATGAGGCCTAACCAGGGCCGAATAGAGAGGAACCAGTACCTCACGTGATTTGGAAGCTATACTTCTATTAATGCAGCCCAAAATAGCATTTGCCTTTCTTGCAGCCATATCGCACTGTTGGCTCATATTCAGCTTGTGATCTACAACAATTCCAAGATCTTTCTTGTTTGTAGTATTGCTGAGCCAAGTGTCCCCCATCTTGTAACTGTGCATTTGGTTTCTATTCCCTAAATGTAGAACTTAGCATTTATCCCTATTAAATTTCATTCTGTTGTTTTCAACCCAGCACTCCAGCCTATCAAGATCACTTTGAAGTTTGTTTCTGACTTCCAGGGTATTAGCTATCCCACCCAATTTTGTGTCATCTGCAAATTTGATCAGCGTTCCCTGCACCTCCTCGTCCAAATCATTAATAAAAATGTTGAAGAGCACTGGGCCCAGGACTGAGCCCTGCGGCACCCCACTCGTTGCCTCTCCCCAGTTTGAGAAGGTTCCATTGATAAGTACTCTTTGAGTCCGATTTTGTAGCCAACTGTGGATCCACCTAATAGTTGTTCCATCTAGCCCACTTTTAGCTAGTTTGTTAATCAGAATGTCATGTGGTACTTTGTCAAAAGCTTTGCTGAAGTCAAGATATATGACGTCCACAGCATTCCCACAGTCCACAAGGGAGGTTATCCTATCAAAAAATGAGATCAAATTAGTCTGACAGGATTTGTTCCTGACAAATCCATGTTGGCTTCTAGTAATCACTGCATTGATTACAAGGTGTTTACAGATTGACTTCTTTATAATCTGCTCCAGAATTTTCCCAGGGATGGATGTCAGACTGACTGGTCTGTAGTTCCCAGGTTCCTCCTTTTTGCCCTTTTTGAAGATAGGGACAACGTTAGCCCTCCTCCAGTCATCCGGCACCTCACCCGTCTTCCATGATTTTCAAAGATAATAGACAAAGGTTCTGAGAGTTCTTCCGCTAGCTCCTTCATTACTCTAGGATGCAGTTCATCGGGCCCTGGAGATTTGAACTCATTCAAGGAAATTAGGTGTTCTTTGACCATTTGTTTATCAATCTCAAACTGCAATCCTGCCCCCTCAACTTCTGCTTCACTTTTTCCAGGGGGGTCATAGACCCGCTTTTGGGAGAAGACCGAGGCAAAGTAGGAATTGAGCACTTCAGCCTTTTCTTTGTCATCTGTTATCAATTTGCCATCCTCATTAAGCAGTTGAACCACCATTTCTTTCCTCTGTCTTTTACTACTCACGTATCTGAAGAAAGCCTTTTTATTGCTTTTAGCATCCCTCGCTAATCTCAGCTCATTCACAGCTTTAGCCTTCCTGACGCCATTTCGGCACTTCTGCGCCACTTGTCTGTACTCTTCTTTTGTAGCCTGGCCTTCCTTCCACTTCCTATATGTATCCCTTTTTGTTTTCAGTTCATCAATAAGCTTTTTGTGGAGCCACATTGGTTTCCTCTGTTGTCTTCTATCTTTTCTCCTTGTTGGAATTGTTTGTAACTGTGCCTTTAAAATTTCCTTTTTTAGATACTCCCACCCATCCTGCACTCCTTTTCTCTTTAGGCTCCCTTGCCACGGGACCTTACTTATTATAGTTCTGAGTTTATTAAAATCAGCTTTCCTAAAATCCAGAGTACGTGTATGGCTACGCTCGACTTTTGTCTCCTTCATAATCAAGAATTCAAGTATGACGTGGTCACTTTCCCCCAGAGTTCCCGTAACTGCCACTTTATCCACTAAGTCATCCCTATTGGTCAATAACAAGTCAAGGATTGCCGATCCTCTAGTTTCTTCCACCACTTTCTGTAGGAGAAAGTTATCACCCATACATGTCAGGAATTTCTTGGAAGGGCCGCTTTTGGCAGTAATGGTCTCCCAACAGATATCAGGGTAATTGAAGTCCCCCATCACTACTACATCACACTTCCTTGAAACACTGGCAATTTGTTTCTCAAAAGTTTCGTCCTCGTCTTCTCCTTGATTGGGTGGTCGGTAGTAGACTCCGATTATCATATTCTTTTTATTCCTAGCCCCATTTATTTTAATCCAGATGCTCTCGACGGGGCTCCCAATCTCATCCGCCTGTATTTCTGTGCAGAGATAGGTATTTTTAACATATAGTGCAACTCCACCTCCCTTTCTATTTCTTCTGTTCTTTTTGAACAAGTTATATCCTTCAATTGCTATATTCCAGTCATGGGAGTCATCCCACCAAGTTTCAGTTATACCTATCAAGTCGTATTTGCCTTCATGTAATAAGAGTTCAAGTTCATTCTGTTTGTTTCCCATGCTCTGGGCATTAGTATAGAGACATCGAAGACCATGTGTTTTATAGTCTGGCTTTGTTCCTACCTTGTTGCAGACACTATTTTGGGACACTGTTGGAGCTGTTCTCTGTACTGTGGTGCATTGGCCTTCATCCATTGTTGCCTCAAAATTTATGTCTCCCACCCCTGTAAGATTCAGTTTAAAGCCCTCCTGATGAAGTTCTTCATGCTGTGGCCGAACTCATTCTTTCCAGCCCTTGTGAGGTGCAACCCATCTCTTGCCAGCAGTCCATGTTCCAAGTAGCGTAGCCCGTGGTCCCAGAATCCAAAACTCTCACGACGGCACCACCTTCGAAGCCAGTCGTTCATCCGGAGTATTTTTCTTTCCCTTTCTAATCCTCTTCCAAGAACCGGGAGGATGGATGAGAAAACTACCTGGGCCCCAAAGTTCTTCAGTTTCCTTCCCAGAACTTCAAAGTCTGAAATGATTTCTTCGTAGCTCTGCTTGGCGACATCATTTGTTCCCACATGGATGAGAAGAAAGGGGTATGTGTCCGTTGTCTTTATGAGCTTCGGTAACCTTTCAGTCACATCTCTAATCTGTGCTCCAGGGAGACAGCACACCTGGCGAGTCCATGGGTCTTCACGACATACTTGGGTTTCAACCCCACGCAGCAGGGAGTCTCCCACAACGACTACTCTTCTCTTCTTCTTGGTTGACCTACCTTCTGTCCCTTGGTCACTGTTGCATGGTGTCTCCTGTACTTCCTCCTCTGCAAACTGTCCTTCAGTCTCATTCTCCAGAAGCTGAAAGCGGTTGCTTAACTCCAATGGCCCCACCGGTGCAGAACGCCCTCTAATTCCTCCTCTCCTAACTGTCACTCTTTTCCAAGGAGTTTCCTCTTCATTGGCTTTCCTCCCCTCAGCATACTCCACTTCGGCTTCAGCTGGTTGTTGTTCTTCAATCTCATGTGCTTCTTGTTGCTGTTGCAGTTCCACCGTTCGGTCTAAGAACTCCTCGACTTCTCTTATTCCTTGGAGGGTGGACACTCGCTGCTCAAGTCCCCTCACTTTTTCTTCCAAAAGTGCCACCAGCTTGCACTTGTTGCAGGTATACGCCATGTTGAGCTCAGGCAGAAACACGAACATTGCACACCCTTTGCAGGTCACCACCTCTAGGGACTCCTTTCCATCCATATTGTCGATTTCTGCTTTGGTTTTTTCCTTTTTGATTATAGTAGAATTGCCTTTGCTTTGTTGTGTCCTCTCTGAAGGTACACAACTATATGAGGATGTCTTAAGGGAAAGTAATCTTTTGGGGTTTTTTGCTTTTGTTTGGTGGTGGTTTTGTGGGGTTTTTTTCTCTTTATGTTTTTCTTTTTTTTTCCCCCCCACCTCTTTTTTATTTTTATTTTTTATTATTTTTTTTATTATTTTTTTTATTTTTTAAAAGGCCTCCCCCTTGACCTCCCCTGCCGAACTCCCCCTGTCAAACTCCTGTTTGCTCTTCCTGTTCGCTCGCTCCCTGGGAATCTGGCTTACTTTTATAGCTCCTACTTGAGCTGGGCCAGCTGCTCTTCCCTGCTTCTGCTTAGCTCCAAGTCAGGAACCAGAATGAGGTCACTGAAATGCCAACAACAATCAACAGCAATTAGGCACTGATTGCTGAGTCCAACTGACAATCAGGCCACTCCCCCTTCAGCTCCTGCAGCAACTATCCACACCGACCTCTCACTCAGCACTCAGGAGCACATGGCAAGCACACGGCCTCTTTGAATTGGCAGCCTCCTGGGTTTCCTTGAGGCTTCTCTTCTTCCCCTGTCCTTGGTCTCCTCTTCCCCTACACTCCCCCTGTCAAAGTCCTGTTTGCTCTTCCTGTTTGCTCGCTCCCTGTTCGCTCGATCCCTGGGAATCTGGCTTACTTTTATAGCTCCTACTTGAGCTGGGCCAGCTGCTCTTCCCTGCTTCTGCTTAGCTCCAAGTCAGGAACCAGAATGATGCAAGGATGGCTTGTTTCTTTCTAAGCCAGCAGTAACACATTGCAAAGTGCAAACCATCCCTGCGAGGCGGTCACAGAGGAGGAGGAGGACAGGCGGGCAGAGAGCCAGGCAGAGATACGCCATAGATCTAGTATTTAAAGTGTTTAAAGCTAAATTACTCCCACAGATCCTGTATGGGCCCATGCAGATATTACACCATTAGCGATTGAGCAACATAAATTTCTAACCAGAGCGCTTGGGGTCCCCAGATCAACATCCAAAGATATTTTCCAGCTGGAAACAGTGTGTTACTCAATTCAAACGTTAGCTCTAAAAGCAGCAATCTCCTTCTGGCTAAAGATATTGTTCCAGTTGGTTTCTCCACTGGTTATGGCCACACACGAGGATATGGGGAAAGATTCATGGGCAGAAAAGATGAGCCATTCTGTATCCAAATTGGGCTGCTCACAAGTTTATCTCCTTACAAGAGGGTTTGATGGGGCTAAAGAGGAGATCTCAAGAAGACTGTATGATTGTGAAATACAATCATCATTGGCTGTCATCAAAGCGAGCCATTCAAATACGATATACAAAAGTATAATTACTGTCCCGAGAAAAGCCCCTTTATACTTAACTTCTGTTACCTCACATGAGTTGAGATGGTTATTTACCCGGTGCAGGTTAAATTCACTCCAGTTAATGGAGGTGAAAGCGCATTACAGGACCCATCCACGCGCTAAAGCTGACTGCCCAGCCGGCTGCCCCAAAACTGAGGACGTGACACACTTTCTAGTAGGGGTGTGCACGGACCCCCCACTCCGCTTCACTTTAAGATCCGCCATTTTCGGATCGGCCCACTCCGCCCCGCCCCCACTTCGCCTGTGCCCACTCCGCTCCGCTCGGAGCTCCGGATCCAGATCGGAGCTCCGGTCCCCCCCCATAGGGGGGGGTTACCGGGCCCTGCCGCCATCGCCGCCCATGCGGCGACAGCGGCAGAGCCCGGTAAGGAGGAGGGGGGCCTTACCTGCCTCCGTCCGTGGTCCATCGCCGTCTTCAATTGAGCCCGTGGTTCCACCAGGAAGTCTGGGCCGTGCGGCCCAGACTTCCTGCTGGAACCACGGGCTCAATTGGAGACGCTGACGGACCGCAGATGGAGGCAGGTAAGGGAGAGGAGGACGGGGGGTTACCGGGCCCTGCCGCCATCGCCGCCCATGTGGCGACGGCGGCAGAGCTCGGTAAGGGACCAAGGAAGAGGGGGCCTTACCTGCCTCCGTCCGCGGTCCGTCGCTGTCTTCAATTGAGCCCACGGTTCCACCAGGAAGTCTGGGCCGCAAGTGCAGCCCAGACTTCCTGCTGGAACCACGGGCTCAATTGGAGACGCTGACGGACCGCGGACGGAGGCAGGTAAGGGAGAGGAGGGTGGGGGGCGTTACCGGGCCCTGCTGCTGTCGCTGCATGGGCGACAGCGACAGCGGCAGGGCCCGGTAAACCCCACTTACCTTTCCGCCGGAGCTCCGGATCGAGGCGAAGGATCCGCCTTCACCTCGATCCTCTTCGCCACGCTCCGCCGGCCCCCCAATCCTCTTTGCCTCCGCCTTAAGGGCAGGCGAAGCCCCCCGCTCCGCTACTGCTTCTCCGGTCCGATTAGAAGCGGAGCACATCCCTACTTTCTAGTTGAGTGTCCAGTGTATGTCGAGCTGAGGAAGCAATACCTTGTGCCCCTGATTCCCGGGTTCAACCACATGTCACCTAAAAATGTAACTCAGATATTATTGTTAGGCTCTGATCATTATATATCGTTCAGGACTGCAAAATTTGTACAGCAGGCGTTGGAGGTACGGAAGCTTTTGTTTGCCATATAGGATTAAATTTTACTAATCTGAGATTACATGCGGGCCAGTACTGGTACTGCAATTGAGCCTACTATCAGTTTTATATTATTATCTTGTATTATTCTTCTGATTGTGGTGAGATGGTGTATGGACATGCTATTATGTTATTATGTTAATATGTTATTTTGCTACTATTTTATTTGTTTGCGAATGGCCTAGTTGCAACCATCTATGGGGGGATGCAAAAAAGAAATTGCATTGGAAAACTGTGGGAAGGGGTGAGAATTTCAGAAACATTTCTCATTGTGCAGGGCTTTAGTGTTTACCTTACTCTAAGGAGGTGGTTGAGGGGTGTGTGTGTGTTTGTGTGTGCGTGCGTGCATGCTTTTTATTTCACAACCTTTATACTATTCTGTCCCTGCTTGTGCTACTTGGAAAGCCTCCTAGAAGTTATAACCAGAACTTCCTTCCATGGGGCTTCCAGGTACTGCTGCCTGCTGATTATCTAAAAGGCATTTTTGGTTTGTTATCATTGTTGCTAAAAGTCTTTAATGACAACAAGAAGAATTCCTTACTCAGCCCAGAACAAAGCTAGTTCCAGGACATTATGGAAATGCAAAATGATGGCCAGGCTGTAAATACAGTGGCTGTTGTTAACATAAAACATGTGGGCAACTACCAAAACAAAACCTTAGTAGGAATAAATAATAATAATAATAATAATAATAATAATAATAATAATAATAATAATAATGCTGCTCTTCTACTGCTACTGGTAATGGGCAGCTTCACCCTCAAGAAACTGTCAGTGAATTGTTTTTCCCTCTGAAGAAATTTGGTGAAATTGTGCATTTCTCTGCCCACAAATAGAGTGGAGGATTTTCAGATGCCATTTGCGCACTGCTCTAAAATGAAATGCACATAGGGACTCATTACATATCTTCCTTATAAGTGAAATCATGTACATTTCCCCACTTGTAGACAGACTCTCTGTGAGCAAGATGGTAAAATATGAGTTAGACAAAAATATAGTTAAGCGGATCCACAGCTGGTTGAGCAACTGTACTCAACAAGATTTTGAGGAGGAGTGCGCCACAGTTCTGTCCTAGGCTCTAAGCTGTTCAACATTTTTATAAATGACTTGGATGAGGGTGTAGAGTTGCTTATCAAATCTGCAGATGGCATGAAGCTAGGAGGGATAACCAATATCATATAAGACACGATCCATCTCCACTGGAAAGCATTGTATTCTCTGCACAGAAAAAAAAGAGATGGAGGGCATGATTCGGTGGAAGGGGGTGGAGTCCCCTGAGATCATCTGATCCCATTGGGGAGAGGTAAACTGGGATGCCAGTCCTGTTATAAGAAATGAACATGTGTATTATTATTTTTATTATAATTTATTTATATAGCACCATATAATGTGAAGCTTCACCATATGTGAAGCTGGTCGACAGTTGTACGCCGAGTTCCACAAATGAATCTCTCTGCTTTCTCATTTTGGCATTCATTTCACAAAATTGTCAGGTATGAGGAAGTTAGTAGAGAACATGGTTAAGATTAAGGGCACAGTCCTATGCATGGGGAATGCTGGGAGTTGTAGGACTTTTTTTCTGTTTAAACAGGCATAGGATTGTGCTGTAATAGACTGGGGAACACATTCTGTTAGATTGCAGCAGAGGTCTGTAAGTTTATCTTCCTGCTTTAAAACCAGGTGTGGAAACTGATTAACTGGAGAATAACTCCGCCTGCTTAGCAAGAGAGAAGAGGGTTAGCTAGAAAATTAAGAGTTACCAGGTCAAGGGAGCTCTGAGACACAATGCCTGGAAAATTAGGATCTTTTAAAATTCTTCTAGGTTTATAGGTGTTTGACTGACTAGGTCATATTAAAGCTGTAATCCACACAAAAATTAATTCCCAGATGGATTTTCATCTCCATCTGTGTCTTCAGGTCAAGGAGTCTGGCTGGGAAATATATTATTAAGCATTCTACTTCAGTCTGTAATTAGGAACAGTTCTTTTAAAAATGTCTACCAGACTCTCTTTGAATATACTCAGTCAAAAAGATCCTCAGAGTCTCCCCAAGAGAGAGCAACCTCACCTTTTATTTCCCAACTCACTTTCGCAATGTACTCATTGCTGTCCTTGATTAATTTAAAATAAGAGAAGCTGCTGAAAATGCTGCTTACATTACACACCAGTTTTATAGGAGCAAAGGGCACTATTAGCAGATGACACATGAATTCAAAACATGTTTTAAACGTTGTCAAAATTACATGGTCAAATTACTCATGATTAATTAGTCTATGCATTCGTGAACAATGTTTTAATTCCCACCCATGCTAGGAATGTATTTGTTATTCATTTGTATTCCAGAAATGGCCATGTGGACCTTTTTCAGCTAATTATTTATTTTTTGTTGAAGCCAGGAATTTTTTCACTAATAGCGACCCTTAGGGCAACCATATGAAAAGGAGGACACAGCTCTGATATCTTTAACGGTTGTATTGAAAAGGGAAATTCAGCAGGTGTCATTTGTATATATGGAAAACCTGGTAAAATTTCCTCTTCATCACAACAGTTAAAGCTGCAGGTGCCCTGCCCTCTTTTAAATCTGGTCACTCTGGTAGAGCTCCTGCAGCTTTAACTGTTGTGATGAAAGGACATTTCACCAAGTTATCCATATATACAAATGACACCTGCTGAAATTCCCTTTTCAATACAACTGTTAAAGATACAGGAGCCCTGTCCTCCTTTTCATAGGGTCACCCTACCAGTGGGCCACCCTAAAAGTTTTGTCCCTGGCTGCACATGCAATGAATATGCCAGTGTATCACAAAACATGATATTGTTATTCTATCACTGCAGAAACGTTATGCCTGAACTGCCAGAAGATCAATGATTTGAATCAGAGGCCAGGTTACAATGGTCAAGATGAATGTTCCAGACCAGCTCTACAAAACTCTGCTTCTTTCAGGAAAGGATCAGGCCACTACTCACACGTATTTAAAGCAGAAAAGCTACCATTTATACACATGTGCCTGCTTCTTAGCTAATGGAGTATGTGTGCAGTTTGTGCTTTGATATAATGACAGAGAATAAGGATGCTGGAGAAATCCATTTGGGTTGGGGGTGGAGTTTGAAAAGTTTTCTTAGGTCCAGTTCCTACTGCAGTGCCCGACTTGATCTGGAGCAAGTTGGGATAGTTTGCAGAATTTTCTGGGCATTTTGAGCATTTTGTTCCCCAAAGGTTCTGCAATTTGTGCATGTTATGGATGAATTTGCACAATTTGACCAAATTTGCAGAACCTGCAAAGATGCACAAAATAGGGGAAAGCCTGCAGTTTGTCTCACAAATGCAAAGTGAGTTGTACATGCTGCAGAACTCTGTTGAGTAAAAAAAAAAGAACAGGATCCCAGTGACAGACATCCCTAGTTGGGAATGATGGTAACTGCAGTCTAACATATCTGGAAGGCGCCAGGTTGAGTAAAGCTCTAGAGTAACTGCTTTGATTGTCCTCTGGTGAATTGGTTCCTGGGGATAGCAGAGCTACTAGGCAGACATTTCCAGTGAAATATTAGGGAGATATTCACAGGAGTAAGAAAGAAATGACTCGCAGTAGTAAACAATCTCAGGTCCAAGAGGAGTTCCTGGAAGACTTGCACAAGACTTTCAGATGAGGTCTGGACTCAAATCAAAGTGCTGGTTTTGATCTTCAAAACTTATTATGGCTTTTGGACAGGGTTGCCTATATTATCCATACATCCCTGTTAGTACTCAAAGACTTTAATCAGAGGCCATTCTCTGGGCTACCCCATCATCAGAAGTATGACAGGTGGCTACCAGAGAAAGAGCTTTCCAGTGGTGGCACCCCAATAGCAGAAGGCTCTCCCCTATCCTGCTTCAAGTGGGGGGTGAAGACAGAGCAGCTAGGAATTAGCAAGGATTAGTACCAAATACAAGGTTTGAAAGCAGTCCATGGCCCAGATCCAGAGAAGAGCTGGATAGACAGGGAAACAAAACTCAAGGATCTGGGAGTCAGTGTACATACATTGTTCCAGCCTTTAAGTCTGGGCCTTCAGAGCTCCACCCAGAGCACAGCTGCAGGGCATCAGTATCACCTTAGGAATCATCTACTTATGAGGAAAGTCTTGTTTGTGAGCATCCCTTTACTCATCAGGAGTCCGTGCTTCTTTCTCTGATGGCCCACTGAGCCTGCACCATGAGGCACCTGCTTTTTCTAGAGCTAGGTGGCCATTCATATCAACCTCCAATTCAGAGATGTCTTGAGTGGATGAGCTGACTGCCATTTCTGCAAGGCCCCAGGATCCCCCTCATCTGCCTCAATGTCCCTCGGCACAGGATGCTTCTCTGCAGTATTTGGTCTGGGGGGCCACCAGCTCATGGTCTGAATAGGATTCCTCCAGAGCGGGCATGTCATTCTCAAGGAAGCTTTTATGGCATCTACTTCCATGTCATTTCAACACCAGCCCAATTTTATAAAAAACAACAACACACCCAGGCCTTTTAATGCAATGTAATCTGTTTTATCTTGACTGACTTTCTTATGAGTTTATGCTGTTCCTCCTTATTGATTTTGCTGTTTTTAGTATATTTTTGAATGCTTTTGTCTGGTTCTGGATTGCATGGTCCTCTTTTAGAAAAGTGTATGTTAGTGAAAGTTGTGTATGAAAATAAATGTGGGAAGGAGCAGGGAGAAGATAAGACTGAGGAGGACTCTCTCACCATCTCTGGAGAAGTGATGGCTGATGGAAGTGAAGGAAGATCTGGATGACATCATCACCTTCTCTCCTCCCTCCTCTGGCATCTTGAGGATCTGTGGAGGTAAACTTGGGAAGTTACATGTAAAGCAGCACTGAAGATGCTTTAGAGTAGTGATGCCACACCTCAGGCAACATATCTGAATATTCCAGCTCTATGAATGGAGTGTGGATCTCTCTCAGCAGCTTCCCTCTGGTGGTGTGCCAATTGGGTAGTTAGGATATTCACAGACACCTCCCACACTGGTGGGGAAGTGTGTGTGTGAATGGGTATTTTCGCTTTTCTAGATGAATGGCTGAAACAATTGTGAGACTGTATCAGCAATTTGAAGGAAATGATAGAAAGAAGTGGGTGATAAGTTTTTGGATCTAAATTATAGGGGTTCCAATTAATGTGAAGACATTTCTGCTGTACACAAGGATCTTTGAAGGTCCCTGTGACATGCATGTGATGCCAGAGGATGGGACTATGATGTGTGGCTGCACTCCCCACTTGTGCGATCAGGAGAGCAGTGTTTGGGATGATTGAACAAGGCTAAAATCAGATGCTCATTTGTGATAAATAATACTATTTATGTGTATTATTTGATAGGCTTTTTGAATGAGTAAAGGTAGAAATGCTGAAGTGTTTTGTTTCATTGACATTTTAAAATGTACTGACTGAATTCACATTTCCTGGATGAATATCTGGATTGGAATGCAATTATCCTTCGGATTCTGCACTTCTCTGAATTTTGCAATGTAGATTTCAGCTCAAAATTTGGAGTCAGAAATTCATATATTAAGGAAAGTTACATAGGGAAGTCACAAACAAAACGTTTATGTTAGTGAAAGTTATGCGTGAAAATAAATGCAAATTCTCATGCAGATATATAGATATCTTTAGCTATTGCATATATAGAAATGCAAGAAAAATAATTAATTCATATAGAAATTGGACAGAATGGATTTATGATTGAATACACATGAAACTAGCATGGAATGGATATAGCATGATTCATATCTCCCTAAGTAAAGGACTACATGATGTTATTTTATCTTTGCATAACAATCCCATGAGGCTGTTTGACCTCCAAATCTGATATTGTAGCCACTGTATCACATATATAGCTCTAAAGAAGGTTATAGATATTTGAAGTTCTTTCAAATATCCAGTAAATCCTAAATATGTGTAAGCAATAAAAGCAGGAAGCAAAAGGGGGGGGGGAAGAGACACATTAAAAAATAAAAAGGGTTTATGAAGCACATCTTTCATTATCCAGCCCGTTTAATTTACATTTCAAAAGATGCCCTTAACAGTTACCATCACCAGGGACACATATATTTTTTTGGACAAATTTGGTTTTATTGAATTAAATGTTATGGCAAGGGAACAAAGAGATCAAGAAACAATTTTTTAAAAGCGAGCTACAGTGCAAGAAATAGAAACTAGTTCCACATACTTCTGCAGACATGAACAGACAGTTCCTCCTAACACCAGCATGATACAAAGGAAGATTAACACCCCCTTCCACTAAAGTTGAAATTAATTGTGCTTCTGCAACTTGAAACTCAAAAAAGAAAAGAAAAGACAGATGTTTGCTTAATGCTCAAATGTTAGCTTTTAAATTTTCACTTTGCAGATGTGCAACATAGGTGAATGCCTTATACAGAGTCATAGAATCATAGAATAGTAGAGTTGGAAGGGGCCTATAAGGCCATCGAGTCCAACCCCCTGCTCAATGCAGGAATCCACCTTAAAGCCTACCTGACAGATGGCTGTCCAGCTGCCTCTTGAATGCCTCTAGTGTGGGAGAGCCCACAACCTCCCTAGGTAACTGGTTCCATTGTCGTACTACTCTAACAGTTGGGAAGTTTTTCCTGATGTCCAGCTGGAATCTGGCTTCCTGTAACTTGAGCCCATTATTCTGTGTCCTGCACTCTGGGATGACCAAGAAGAGACCCTGGCCCTCCTCTGTGTGACAACCTTTTAAGTATTTGAAGAGGGCTATCGTGTCTCCCCTCAAGCTTCTCTTCTTCAGGCTAAACATGCCCAGTTCTTTCAGTCTTTTTTCATAGGGCTTTGTTTCCAGACCCCTGATCATCCACTTTCTCTCAGTCTCACCTCTCCCCACTATCTGCAAGTGGTGCACAATGATGATAAAGACACTGATCTACCTTTAAAGGTCATTGTAAAACAACAACAACAACAACAACAACAACAACAACAACAACAACAACGGAAGATGCCATTGGTCCATCTACTTCAGTGTTGTTTCCATGGACTAGCAGCAGCTTTCCAGGGTTTCAGAGAGGAGTCTTTTTCCAGGAGAAAAGATTGGAGATGCTAGGGATGAAATTGGGGCATTCTGCAAGCAAATTGACTCATTTCTGTTTCAAACGTTCCCACCAAGAATGTATGTATATATGTATTATTTTATGTATGTCCTGCATTTCCATAAAAAAAAGGTAAGATGGCTAACAATAAACCAAGATTAAACAAATTCTTAATTAGGACATCATCAAAGCAAATAAACGAAAAACACAAGCAAAATCACAACAATGTATTTAAACAATAAAAGAAATAAACAGCACTCACCAATTAGAAGCTCCTTTAGCAATATAACAGCTTATATGCAAAAGGTCTGCCTGGATATATATAAAAAAAAGTCTTTGCTGGCGGAAGGCTAACAGAGTGGGGGACAAACTAACCATCCTTGTCAGGGAGTTCTGAAGTCTGGGAGCAGCCACCAAGAAGGCCCTCTCTCAGGTCCCTATCAAATGTGCCTCTGATGACTGTGGTACCGAGAGAGGGGCCTCTCCTAGGGATGTCTACTGTTATGGAACCTGGCCCTTTTTGGGGTCAATGGAATCCAGGTGGGCACCCAACTCAGTTTGCATTTGCAGGCCAAGCTGCAAGATGTTTCCCGAAATTCAGGGACTTTTTATGTTTTTTTTTTTTTAATATTTACAAATGTGTGCAAATTGTGGGATACAATTTGGGTAATTTAAGCAAATTTTGGCTGCAAACGGTGTGATTTACAGAAATTGTATCTGCAATTTGTGCAAATAATGCAAATTATGACCAACATTTGCATAAATCAAGCAAACGGCACCTGCAATTTGCACACACACACACACACACACACACACACACACTGGGGGAAATCCATGAGGTGGCCCAACTTGATGCAGATTGAGTCAAGGCAGCTTATGGGGAAATAAGCCCAAGTCCAGGGGGTGAAGTTGATGAAAGCTTGGTGAACTGTACACCCCTCCTGAGATGGATTCCTTGGACATGCCTAGTCTCTCCTGAGGATTTTAAAACTTTAAAAGACTCTAGTGGAAGTGACTCTGTGGAGGCATCAAAACCACTTCCTGGTCTTTCTAAAGTGGGGCCCACTGCCATGGGCTCCATGTCTTGTCCATGCAATTCCCAGGAGGTGTCCCTACCTTCTGACTCTGAGGAGTGGACTTCAGGGTCTTCTCATGAACAGGGAGACCCTGGGGAGCAGTCCCCAACTAGCTTCCCCACTTCTCCAATTTTCAACCTTAGGAGAAACCAATGTCTACAAGAAAAGGCTGCTGGCCCTTTAACAGCCAGACACACACTTCAAGGGATGGAGTTTCCGGACCTTCTGGCCTGACTACAGATGTCTGCCAGTTGCTCTCAGACTTGGCTGGAGTACTTTGTTAGTTCTCTAGCTGCAGAATTGCTGACCAAGGTTCTGAAACCTAAACTTTGTTCCCAATGTGACCAGGCCATCTTGACCATACTGAGCCTCTTCACCTGAGCCATCACCCAGGGCAGATGTGGAGGTTGGCAGGAGGAGCACCAGATGCAATTCTGCCTCCCCTTGCCTTCATTCTACATGCAAAGGCAATCTGAACAGGACTGTTAACAACTAATCATTATATAGAAGATTTATGTACCGCCTTTTGATCAAACTGTCTTTTGATCAAGACAGTTCAGAATAGATTATAATACTACCATGCACACATAGGCACACATAGACACACACAACCCAGCAGCCCTTACTTCTCTGGCCATGAACTGGGCCTGAAGGTGTGAAGTTAGAGATGAATGTTCTTTCTAGCATAGAGGGAGAAGCAGGCTTCCTGCAGCTTCTCTTCCTTTGGCCAATGGATGAGGCCAGGGTGGTCTCCCCCTTGTTAAGATGTTCTTCCTAGGAGTCAGAGGGTAAATCTTTCCTCATAGCCCTTGGTCTTCTGGCTGTTGGCAGAAGCGATCACTTGCTTTATAGCAGACTAGTGCACATAATTGAACTTCCTTTTGTCTAGGTTTCCAGGCAGGTGTGAGAGCAGGTCTCAGCTTTCTGCATGTAATATTCTGAATAGAACAAAGACTTGGCCAAAGATTCATTGTTTTTGATGAGGGCAATTTTAAGCAATGGACATGATCAATCAGATTCCTTTCATTGGGAAGGCCTCATATACGTGTTTTATTATGAAAATAGCATCACTCTTAGATCTTTGCCATACATATGAGACATATGGGTGTAGTTTACTTAGTTACGTTCACAGACCAGCAACTAAAAATACAAAATATGATGTCAACTAGCAAATACAAACATAAATGCAAACTAGGGCTGTGCACTGCTTTGAGTCTGAACCCCAAGTTCCAGCTGAGGTGTGAATCCAGATTGGCACCAGATCGGGCCAAGGCAGTTTGAAGCACTTCAGCTTGACTCAGGGTGATGGTGAGCCACTGCGCCTGACCATCCACCTGCTCACTGAACTTACCCAGGCCATCTAGCAGCTGCACGTCGTCTAAGAGAGCCAATACTGTCATCGAAGTTGGGGGCTCTGGAGGTTGCTAGGTCTAAGGTCTCAAACTACAGTAGTTGTAAAGGGCCATTTCTGTAGCTGCTCAGTGGGTGCCCAGGAATGCACAATGGCCAACCCACTTTGGGTGTCTGGATCTCGCTTTTGATCAATATCAAAAGTGGGTTGGCCTGGGCATGAAGCATCTCCAAATTGGCCTCCAAAGCAAATCGGCCACAACCTGGGTTTGGAGGTGTGTCAACCGGTTCTGGATGGGGTTACACTCCCCCTGAAAGACTGCATTCGCAGCTTGGGGGTGCTTCTGGAACTGTCACTCCAAATGACAGCCCAGATAGATGCGACAGCCAGGAGTGCCTACTATCAGCTTTGGCTGATATGCCAGCTGCACCCCTTCCTAAAGATTGTACTCCACACACTGGTAACTTCAATGCTAGACTTCTGCAATGTGCTCTACATAGGGCTACCTTTGTGCCTAGTCCGGAAACTTCAACTAGTTCAAAATATGGCAGCCAGGTTGGTCACCGGTGCACCTAGGGGTGACCACATTACACCAGTTTTAAAATCTCTTCACTGGCTGCCAATTAGTTTCTGGGTGAAGTATAAAATGTTTGTTATTACCTTTAAAGCCCTACAAGGTTTGGGTCCAGGTTACCTGCAGGATTGCCTTCTCCCATACAATCTGCCCCACACACTCAGGTCCTCTGGGAAGAATTTACTTCAGTCAGCAAAAACTAGATTGACAACTGTTACCTAGAGAACCTTCTCTTCTTCTGCTCCCAGATTGTGGAATGGCCTGCCGGAGGAGACACGTCAACTTAACAGTCTATTAGCATTCAAGAAAGCAATTAAGACTTTTCTCTTCTGGCAGGCCTATCCAGTGGAATTTTAGGATGTTTTTAGGATGTTTTAACAATGTATATTATGGTTTAATTCAGTTTTATGTATTTATATTTGCTGTTGTTCCCTGTCTTGATCAGAATGAAGAGGCGAGTAAGAAATAAAATTATGATAATGATAATGATGTGTGTCTGTGCACAGACCTAATGCAAACTACAAATGCAAAAATGTATATAGAATATATATATATATACAAGCCCCCACACCTATAAGGAAAGCATAAGATACAATCATGTACTAGTCTTGTGACAAACCAATCACTCAACTACTTTACGTTGCTCCAAAACTCTGTTCAGATCTACATTGCTAAGAGGCGGTACATGAGTCATGATCACCAATGACTGCTAAAAACAGAACAAAGAACCAGGTTCATGAAGTGAGTGCATGGAAACTCTCAACCCAATGGAGGTGAGCATAATGAGTACTTACTAACATAATGTGTTGGGAGAGGACTGCCTACTACAGGAAGTATTTTTTTCAGCATTATCACCATGGCAACCATAGTGTACATTCTGTAATATGCATACTTACAATGCCAGTTTGGTGATATGAATTTGGCTTGACAAGGACATTCTTCTGAAATACACCAGGTGAAAATAGGGGTGTGTAAGAATTCCCCTTTCCCACCCCAATTTGGGATTGCATCAGTTTTTTGTACCTGATGTTCAGCTCTTTGTTGGAATTGTTCTTTTTTTGTGTGTTTCCTCCATTAACAAACTATTTATTTTGGTGCTTGGATTCATCTTTGGGATTACTCCCCCCTTTTTGTTCTTTTCAAAACTTTTCTAGTTGTCACTTGTGGGGGTGGGGGTGGCAGCTGGGTATTCACTATTGACCTCTACCTAACTGCCCTGATTGCCATGCTCCCAAGCCACTTGGAGATGGGCCCAACAGCTGCCATCAAAAAATGGCAGGCTCCATCAGGGGCTGCCATTTTTTTGGTCATGGCCATCATTTCCCCCTGTCCTGCCCCAAACATCTTGAAATGCTGATGCTGCTTTGGGCCATTCTGGGAGGAAAAAACTGGTGGCCACCAGAAAAGTCATCACTAATGTCTCTGCTGCTGCTGCAGTATGTGAGGGCTGAGCTGTGGGGAGGGATGAACTTATCTGGGTCCATCTCAGTTGGCCACCTGCTGAGCTGCTACCACCCACCCCTGCTTGTGGCACCATGTGAGCTTCTTCACACCCCAGTGAATGCCTGATCCAGTGGTGGGGCCACCTGCCCTCATCTGGAGCTGCTTGCCCTTGTCTGGAGTTGCCAGCACTCTTCCGGAGTCACCATTGTGCACAACAATGGGTGCTTGGGTAACTGCATATTATAAAAGTTGTGGAAATGGCCCACTTATTCAACATTAAAGGTGTGGCACACCTTTAATATTGCATAAATGGGGTCTTTATGGCCGCCATTTCCAAAACTTTGAAAATGCACAGTTTCCAAAGCACCCATAATTGTACATAATGGTGGCTCTGGATGAAGTTGGGTAGCCCTGTGGCTTCGTAGGGTGTTTGCTGAGCCATAAAGAAGCTTGTGCAGCACCAAGAGCAGGGGTGGGTGGCGGCTTGGCAAGTTGGGTCCAGTGGGGGTGGGTGCACGGGAATCTGCGGGAATCGCCAGACCCAGTCGGACACCTGCGACATCCCTAGCTGTGCAGAGGAATCAAGAGGGACACAGGCTGAAGAGCAATCAGGATAAGAGGGCAAAGTGGAAGGCAGGTCTGGAGAACAAGATGGGCATTAGTTGGAGTGACCATATGGAAAGGAGGACAGGGCTCCTGCATCTTTAACAGTTGTACAGAAAAGGGAATTTCAGCCAATGCAACACCTTGTAGGCATGCATCACCTGGTAAAATTCCGTCTTTATCACAACAGTTAAAGCCACAAGAGCCCTTCCCTCTTTTGTATCTGGTCACTTTAGCTAAAGAGGGCAGGGCTCTGGAAGCTTTTGTGATGAAGAGAGAATTTCACCAGGATGAAATACAAATGACACTTGCTGAAATTCCTTTTTCTAGTCAACTGTTAAAGATACAGGAGCCCTCTCCTCCTTTCCATATGGTCACTCTACATTAGGACCAAAGAGCAAGAGCAGAAACACAAGATAAGTCACCGGCTGTCACACAAGATTTGTAACCCCAGGGATCAGCTCTCTCTACTGTGAAAGTCTGTATTTGGTCAAGCCCCTCCCCCTGAGCATTACTATAACAAAACAAAACAAAAAATGGATCTTGGTTCATGCTCTCTTTCCGCCTGCTCTGGTATATGCAGCTAATATTGCATGCACATTAAACAATAAGATTATGAACAACCACACGGGAATGTATTTTTCTCTACTGCCTACCAGCATGGATCACAACCTGACAATGTGAATTCCCAGACCTGATATCCTCCACACATTTGCCACAGCTTATATGCCTGATATTTCTTTCCAATAATAACTTCCCTTTAGGCATGGTTATTAAGGCCACCATCTCTGTGAAATAGCTTGTGTTCACTGAGGCAGGTGCTTAATGGGAAGTGATACAGTATAGAACGTGCTTTAATCCAATACGTTGAAGGAGGTGAAATGATAAACTCTTTTTTTTTCTTTAGTCACTTAATCCACCTAATTACTTAGCTCACAGAAAGTGGGAGAAAAATTCTGCACTAGACGTGAGGCCAGGATATTTGATTCCCAATATTTTCTCAGTGTCAATAGGCATAGAATGTAAACAACAACTGCAACAACACTGGGAAAATCAAAACCATAAACATTTCCCAGCTGGGTTAGACCAATGAGCCACCAAAGTCAGCATTCTCTCTCTCAACGTAGGCTGGAAAGAGGCTAACAAGCATATGAGGACCATTTCCACACCTTCTCAATTTCCCCTGTTTGGTAGCCAGATGGACACCTTTTCTAAAAGCGAAGGTTTGGCTTTTGGCTTTCATGGTTTGAAGCCGGCAACATATCTGGCATTATTCATGTATCAAATTCATCCATTATCATCCATTTTAGAGCCATATATGCAAACGAACATTGCCATATCCCAGTGGAGGCTAGTGGCTCTGGTGTCAGTGGGGCAGTGAATTTGCTCACGGTTTCAGTCAGAACCAGTCAGAATTCTATCCAAGTTGAATAGCTCCTTTAGAGTTCTGACTGGTTCTGACTGAAAACTGGAGTGAATTCGCTGCCTCACTGAAATTGGAGCTACCAGCCTCCACTGCTATGTCCTGTAGCTAAGGAGAAGCATCTCTCTGAGGCATTCCTCCAACAGGATCAGCAATTTTGTCACCATTCTCTGGGGATATTGGGAAAAGGAGAAGATTAGCCTCCACTAATTTCCTACCTCCTTCAAAAATCATCCCTGTCACCTACACCTTGCAGAACACTCTCCATCCACTTCCCTTCCCTTCTCCTTATGTCATGTCACCCCTTAGTTGAGTTCAGGACTAGTGGCAAGCAGAGCAGAGAGGAGAGGCGGCTCATCCCCTCCTCCGTTGTCTTATCTAAAAGAGGGAGAAAGGTGTACTATAAGAAGGGTAGTTCTTTCAGACATGCTTGCAATGGCTCCTCCCATAACGCACTGCACTCCATTACCCAGGTTGCACAGGCTAATTGTATGTCAGGACATGGTATGCTATGGCTAGATCTACACTACTGCTTTACAGTGATATCGAAGTGCACTGGTAACTGTTGGGGCACATTACATGTTCCATCTACCATTTCCATTGTGTAATTTCCTGCTTTGGATTCCACATTATCCAAAATACCACAAGAAATGAGGTGTCCAATGAGGTATAAATGTGGAAAAGGGATATAAAGTTACTATGATGGCATTGTAATGATTAGATCCGGCCTATAGGAGGCATAATTCTTTCAGGGGCTCTTCGAATTAAAGGAGCAAAAAATGAGACAAACTCAGGGCCTTGCTAGACGAGGCCTTAGCGCGCTTTGAGGGCCGGTTTCCCTGCTGTGCGTCCACATGACGCACAGGGGAATCCGGCCCCAGGCTGCACTAAAGCCTCCCTTAACGCGCCATAAGCGCCTGAGGCCGGGGCTGCGGAACGTCTAGCGACTTCCGTGGCTTTTTGCGGCTACTCGCTCACGAGTAGCCACAAAAAGCCACGGACTGGGCACAGCGCTGAGCGGGCCGGGGGGGATCCCGGGGGGGCGACACGGGAGAGGGGGAGGGAGGGCTGGCACAAGGCGATGAGGGGGAGGGAGGGCTGGCACAAGGCGACGAGGGGGAGGGAGGGCTGGCACAGGGTGACCAGGGGGAGGGAGGGCTGGCACAAGGCGACGAGGGGGAGGGAGGGCTGGCAGAGGGCGACCAGGGGGAGGGAGGGCTGGCACAAGGCGACGAGGGGGAGGGAGGGCTGGCAGAGGGTGACCAGGGGGAGGGAGGGCTGGCACAAGGCGACGAGGGGGAGGGAGGGCTGGCACAAGGTGACCAGAGGGAGGGAGGGCTGGCGCAAGGCGACGAGGGGGAGGGAGGGCTGGCACAAGGCGACGAGGGGGAGGGAGGGCTGGCACAAGGTGACATGGGAGAGGGGGAGGGAGGGCTGGCACAGGGCGACCAGGGTGAGGGAGGGCTGGCACAAGGCGATGAGGAGGAGGGAGGGCTGGCACAGGGCAACCAGGGGGAGGGAGGGCTGGCACAAGGCGACGAGGGGGAGGGAGGGCTGGCACAAGGTGACGAGGGGGAGGGAGGGCTGGCACAAGGCGACACGGGAGAGGGGGAGGGAGGGCTGGCACAGGGCGACGCGGGAGAGGGGGAGGGAGGGCAGGGAAAGAGGGGGCAGGGGGCTTAATTTAAAAAAAAACCTTACCTTGTCCCCAGTCTTCGGGGCGCACGTGGCCCCTTTAACAAAACAAAAAAAATGGCCGACGCTGCAGGGCTTCCGTCGTCCCTGCGTGTCAGCCGTCTAGGAGGCGGGGCGGCGGACGCTACAGTTAATGCACCGTCGTCCCGCCTCCCTGCCGGCTTATCCAGCAGGGACTAGCAAGGCCCTCAGTGTATACTGGCAATAGAGAACACTGTGCAGACATACTTAGGGCTCAGCAGAAGTTTAGGCTGCAGAGAAGGAAGTGGCTTACAAAAACATGCCCTCATGATGGTTGGCGTCTGCCATGTAGATGGACTCCCGATCAGCCTTGTGCACAGGAACCCACAAGGGCTGACCCACTTTTGGGGAGGTGAACCTCACTTCGGATTTAGTTTTGAAGTGAGGTGGCCCAGCACCGAAGCACCCTGGGTCAAATCGGGGCTGTTTTGGAGGCTCTGAAATCGCTTTTGAGGCGAGTCGGCAGGGGCTGTGCACAGTCCTGTTTTTTTCTATCTTGTTTCTGTCCATTCCTGTATCTGACAAAATGGGTTTATCCCACGAAAGCTCATGACTTAATCATAAAACACTGCTAGTCTTTAAGTGTCACAGACCCTTTATTGTTTTCATACCGCAGATTAACACGGCTGCCCCTTTTGATAATGTCAGAATGTGATCTTAACCCTGCATGAGTAAATCAAACTTCCACATTCAAAACCTTAGGAACAAAACAGATGAGTGCCCTACAGTCAAAACTGTGATCTTAGCATAGGTGCTAAACAGGGATACTTTAAAAATATTTTAAATTGTTTTTACATGTGGCCATTGCCCTAAGAAGCTACCATGGCTTCCTATGCTGCTGCAGTTAGCCGTTCTTTTAATTGGGGAGTTTTCTCATGGTTTCACCTCTCTCAGCACTTATAGAGCACTGTCTTCTTTCCCCTCACCTTCTTCTGCTGTTATTAAGTGAGGTCAGCTGCTTCTGAAATCCTGCAAGTCTAATTATCCACTAAAGTAATTAACATTTCCAATAGAAACTCCCACTGTTGGTTTTCATTGGGGGGCTGCTGGAAAGCAATAAGGTAAAGACTGAGGTAATTAAAAACTCATTATTACAGGGTCCCCTTTACGCCCTCCATTTAATAGTGCCTTAGCTTTGTAAATGGCTGGACTGAGGCTCACTCCAGAGGAAGCTTGTCCTCTCTGGAGAGGGTGATATTAGGTTTTCTTCTTTGCCTCTCTTTATGCAAGTAAAAGAAAAAGGAGGACAGGGACAGCACAAAAAAATAAATACTCTTTGTCTGCAAAGAGATGGCCATGGTTCCTGAACTCATCTCAGAATCTGTCAAGGGATGGGCAAAGCAACAATGTTCAAGCATGACAGGTTTTTCTGAACATCAAGTTGCCACTTGTCTTGCACTTGATTTAGATTTGTATTTGTGCTGCTTGTTCTTGTGCAAACAGGAAAATTTCACAAAACGAACAGCTATCAAACATTTTTAAAACATTTCTTGGCCACCTTTCAGGGCAGAAGCCCTCACAAGGTAGCTTACAACAATAAAATACATAAAAAACAGTTTAAAAAGTTAAAAACAATAAAAACATACACAGTAAAATAGCAGTTAAAACAATAAAAAAGTAACATTAAAACCATCAAGAACAATGATGGCGACAGAAGCAAAACAGTACTCCTCATGAGAAGGCTACGGTAAAATAAAACGTTTTTAAGGCCTTAAAAGACTGCAAGGATGGTGCATGGTGAACCCTGTATTAAAAAAAGCCTCTCTCTGCGTACAGACCCAGCTATTCAAAGTAAGGATTTCTGATGGTCTCAAGGAGCTAAAAGATGACACTGACGAAACAGCAGGCACAACACCAACAACTAAAACATGACAACAAGGTTCTTCTCTCTACCCTGTTATAATCTGTTGCAAGTCTACAGACATCTGTTTGGACTGCCAAAAGTGCAGAGGAGGTGGGAGAAACATGAGGAAATGAAGCTAAATTCAACACAACTTGGAAATGGAACACCTGGTACACCATTTGTTATTTTCTCCTTACTGTGCCTTAGAGGGATTTATTTTAGAAATCCTTCTATTGCATTTTTTGTCTTGTTCCATCCCATTGTTCCACTTTGATCTAACAGTAAAGGTTCCATGTCTATGAACTTTACTTTAATTAAACTTGTCCTTTTCCTCTCCATCCTGTTCCGCCTCAAGAGGATAGACCTACTAGAAGACTTCAGGCTGTGTCTTCTTGGGCAAATTCAGACATAACCGCCAGAACAGCAAGAAGACAAATTCCTGCCATTAATTGTTTTCCTCTGCACTGCAATTTCATACACTGAGGCAGAGTTTTGAAATGGTGGTGGATTTGTTTTGCCCCAGTCAATTTGCCTCATAAATACCCAGACCAACAATACTTAAGCTGGACATTTCTCATACATGTGTTAAACTATCAGATTCACATTAAGACTAATAGCACTGGCCTGGCTGAACAAACAACAACATCATGATTTACTAATCTGTTTTGACCATGTGCACTGACATCCCTTAAATAGAAAACACAGCAACCATCTTCATAGATGGTTGCTTCAAGGCCACCGAGTCCAACCTCCTGCTCATTGCAGCAATGCTGGCTGGTTTAGCCTTCTTTGGGGGTTGCAAGCCCATCTAATCCATTATGTGCATTAGGCAAAATTATGCCTCACAAAAATAAAGGGTATGGCTGGAGAGTCACCAAGCGGTGCCATTAGCACATGACCCAAACACCCATTTAAGGCAGTGTGCTCAGAGCTCTCGTGACACAATTTAAGGCCCCAAAGGGATATGAGGTTATTATTCACACAATTAGTAATTCTGTGATTTTTAAAAAAATTTCTGGGAGACTTCAGTTATTTGCTCCCTCTACAGTCATGATCTTGATCAACCCCACAATTTGTATTGTCATTGGTGATAATGGGAGCGTCATTCCCAAAGGAAATAGCAGCCACAGGAGTCACCTATCCAGATCAGGGCAATGACTTGGGTAAATGTTTAAAGCCATTTCCTCCATTACCATGGGCCCAATTTGGATTGGGCTTCTCCATGGATGCTATGGATTTATTTGAAAAACAACAATAATAATCATGAAATTACTAATTGTGTGAATAACAGCACATCTGGTTTTGGCCGTAATTTGGCTGAGAAGGCCGATGGTCTTACAAAAAGTTCTTCTCACTGTAGTAGTCAAAGGGTGTCTGAGAGGTAGTAGTGTAGACTGCAAGGAGGGGTTCACTGTTAAAGGGAGCAGTGTCAAGGGATGATTTAAATTGAAATACAGCATGGTAGGATAAGATTAAGCCCTTTTGAAGAAGATAAGACCTGTTCATAGACCTCATGTGTCAAATCATGTTTGGCCCTTGGTTGGGGTAGAATGGTGTTACAAAATCATATAATTATAAGGGACCTCAAATGTCATTTAGTCCATTCTCCTGCTGATGCAGGAAATTTCCCGACGAGGAAATTGACACATCCCATCAGTTGTCTAGAAATAGCATGTAAGATGCTGGAGAAATATGAGACAGACTAACGTGAGTTCGGATTTCTAAGAATCCAACTTGCGGAATCCACTACAGACCAGCCTCTTCAGGCCATGCAGAGCCTGTGGTCTTTTGGATATTTTTTAAAAACTTTCCAAAAGGTATGCACATTTATCTGTTGGAAAATATGCAAGTTTCTGCTGAGACATATGCCATGCTGAGAAATATACATGGGGAAAAACTGAATGGAATAGGGGTCAGTACACTCAATGTTAAATATTATCATAAATTTTGTAAATTGTTGAGAACCCTCTTATGGAATTGTTTGTTTATCTTTCCACATAACAGGAAAAAAATCAAATCCATCTGTGAATGAATCCCAAAATGAACCACACCACACAATAAAACACACATGGGGCAGATTTCACAACATCCAGACCTCCCTAATAAAATGGTTCCTAACATATCCAAGTCCTAAGTTATGGAGATGAATCAGTGATGGCAGAGACAGACCCCACAGCAGGCACAGATAGGTCAAGCACTCTGTGGCCATGCTCTGAGCATAGGTTCCACAGCCCATGCCATTTGGGCAGAGAGGAATCAATCCGTTCCACCCTGCAGCACAAGGTTTTTGTGGTGCATGCTATGGATTGATTCCACTTTGTCAAAATTCTAAAGTGGATTCTGGAATCAGTGATAGATTCCATAGTTTACTCTGTGCATGGGCTGAGAAACCTAGCACACCCAAGGCACGAATATTCAGCCTTCACCCAACCAATAATTCACTTTCTTCTTCTCTATGGTCTACTTTTGATTACTCTTTTCCCTGTGTTGTATGTAGCTGTGAGAAACCCAGTTCTATGTTAAAGCTTGATTTACATAAAAATCAGATGCAGCAGTAAGTAATACAAACACTGTGCAGCTCCTATAACTCTATTGAAGGCAAACGGTATTGTGCCGCCATCTGTAGAGTGATAATGCAGATGTGTGTGTAAAATACCAGATCTGTTATCATAAGCATACATCACCTTCAAGGAAACATTTAGCACTGAAAAGGGGAGCCCTTTTCAGTGCTATGCAGGGGAAAGTACTTATCGCTGAACATCTGCTGATTGACGATAAGAGCTTTCCCCTCCATGGCAGAGATGTGAGGCCAAGGTTGTGCATGGAGGTTCAGCAAATGCGTCCCGGAGGGTGAGTGGCAGCTCTGTGAACAACTGCAGGGACCAGACGGAGGTGACTCTGTCCCTCCCTAAGTATCATTCCAGGACATTCTAGTGGAGAAATGGCAGCCACCACCAGAACCAGAAGAAAAAATAGGAACCATGTAGTGACAAATCTGCAAACTGGGCTTCCTTTTCTATTACACATTGTAGATATACTATCACCCACAATTGGATTTATTGCATATCATGTTCTCCATTCAAAGACATAGATTATCTCTGCAAGCAGCATAATTCAGATAGGAATCATTCATGTGCATTGCATACTGTGATTGGCTTAATCAACTTGCACATTTTTCCCCATTGGTGAAACAATAATATTACCTCAGGGAACTAACCTGAGGGGCGAATCTGGGTCAGGATATTTTCCCTCACCATCCCAGCCACAGAAAACTCCACAGTGGCTCCTCTTCTGAAGGTTGAGGAGGGAGAAAAGGGGATGGGACAATGGGTGGAGAGCAGGGATAGCTGTCAATGGGAAATCTGCACCTTTTGGAGCTCACTGGATTTCTGCAGTGTTTCCATCTTAGCATTTGCAAGCTAAGCCAGGGGTTTCTTCCCAAAATCCAGAGACTGGCTTGTTGGTTTGTTTTTAACATAAATAGCAGTGTGTGTGAATTTTGGCTGTAAATAGTATGATTTGCACAAATTGCAGCTGGAATTCATGCACATTTTGCAAACTGAAGCTGGAATTTGTGCAAATCACACAATGTGTGACAGTCATGTGCATAAATCATGCAATTTGCAGCCAACTTTTGTACAGATTGCTATTTATATATAAAATAAACCACACACTACACACTGAAAACCCATGAACTATCTAAACTCAATGCAGATTAAGTAGAGACAGCTCATCAGAAAGAGAGCTGAGGTCCAGGGGGGTTGGTGAACTGCACCCCAGCTAGATTCCGCTGACATTCCTAGTGGAGAGGGGAGGGACAAGGAGAAATGTGGATCTCCTAGAGGAGCAGGATGGGAGTGGAACAGGTGGTATTTCCCCCCTCTTCCATTCCACGTGTGCTGCCAGCAGGGCTTTGGATAGGCAACCCATGAGTCTTCCATTTAAAGAATGGGATCCTGTTGGATTGTGCTTTTAGTTAAAATGTTTCTTCAATTGCATCTTTTCAGGGTGGTTAATGACAAATAGATCAAACATTAAAAAGCATCATAAGTCAGAAAGAGTGATAGCCAACAGAATCCTATGCATGTCTACTCAGATGCAGGTATGGGTGGGCATTTCATTTGTTATATGAGAACTTAGCAAAATCCACAAATTTCTTCATAGATATGATGGAAAGAACTTGAGATTTTTTTAAAAAATGTGGGAGAATGAGACAGATTTGTCCATCCAGCCAGAGAGCTTGGAACGCTGAGTCCTTAAAAGTCTAGATTGGAATCCCCAGGTAATCAACCATGAATTAGGTAGGCACAACATTTATTTATAAACTCATTTGGATTTATTCTGTTTCCTGAACCCATGGCAGACTGGGTCTTCTGTTGTGATACTCATGAACTGATCCTGGTCAAAGGACTACATTGTAATCAATTATCTGTGGATCTTTATTGGGACTGTAAAGGTTTATAGCTAATTACTGGAATTATGGCAATAAAAGTTTTACTGGAACTTGAGCCTCTGTATCAGGAAGTCAGGTCTGGTCATTCAGGTACTTTGGTCACAGGTCATGTGTGACAAGTAAGCAAAGCAGACACAGATTCTTAAATATGCAGGGAACGTATTGGAGAACCCTAATAGACTCACTCCCTGGCATGTGGATGCCCACCTGTCTTTTCCACATTACACAAGCAGCACCTTGACAAACACAATTGCCACACAGAGTATGAATTGGCTCTGTATCACCACTTTCTCTTAACCTTCTTCAAAGTCTGTCTTATCCCACTTATGCTTCCATATGCTTGCTTATTACATGAGCACAAGCAGAGGGGAGAATATGACATCTGGATAAGAGTGGTATAGAATCCCAGAGTATGGTTTTAGCACAGAGGGCTTTGCCACACACACACACACACACACACACACACACACTTTAATTGATGGAGCTGGAGGAAAGTGTGAGGAAGCATAAGTGCTCTGCACAGGCTTTTGCAAGTTAACTTCATTTCCGCCTTCTGCAATTCAGTATGCAGTTTCCATGGTTTCATGCTTTGTTGAAAATGGAATGTTTAAAGACACCAACAATAATAAATTGGTTTTGTACAAGCCAATGTTTTTGAGGACTTAACATCTGACCAAATGATGTTGAATATCTATGTGCAAGGTAAGATAGATGGTGTGGATAAGTAAAAGTTCTTAAGAAAAAACCTAGTGAGTTTGAGGGGTGGGAGAGGCTCAGACAAGGGGCTGTGATTCACTTTGCAGTTAACAGCTGCCTTGCCTCATATTTTTGATGCCTCCTGAAAATTCAATCTTTTCAAGGCAGATGTTCCTAAGCATTTTTCCTTCCAAACATCTGTGCCCAATAACAATAAGTCATCTTTAATATGAATAAAGGAAGTGCATTGTGGATAGCCGGCATGTTATTGATCCTAGATTTAGCCAGAATCCACAGATTCTGAGGGTTAATGATGACTGTTTGCAGGTTCATTGTCAAGTGCGGAATGGACTCAGTTGTGTTACAAAATGGGACTGTCTATTAGCTGGGATGAAGGGACTATGCCCTAAAATGAAATATGTACAACTCTTTTAAATGACAGAGAGTGAATATATGCAACCATGCTCAATGCACAAAAAAGATTATTCTTAGACGCCAACAAAATCCTAGTATCTAATTCCTTTTTCTTGATATATTGTATTATTTAGCATTTGACATATTAAAACATAAAACATGATCAAGATGAAGTTAATATCTTTGTCTGATTGATTTCACTGGAAGAAATTTAAGTTTTTGCTTAACTCAAAGAGCTAGTATGATGTAGTGACTAGAAGAGTAACAAAGTAGGACTGGGGAGAGCCAGGTTCAAATCCCCACTCAGCTGTCAAACCACAAACATTAATCATAGACACTCAGGATACAATCCTATCAGTTGCACTCAGTGACTGGAATTCTCCAAATTCAGAAGTGTCCTGTCATCCTAGGCAGGGTGGGAGGAGTCGAGGTGGATTTTGGCTCCCCATCCTCTCACCCTGCAGGTTTTGCTAGATGGGCTTTTTAGCCCATCCAGTGAGGGTGCTTCAGAGGGAGTTGGGGAAGGAGACTAGAAGAGACTCAGGATAACTCATATCTTGCCCTCTCTGGTCTCTCTTTCCCACACGTCAGAACACCCCCTTTCCTCCTCCTCTGAGGTTGCATTTCTGACCTCAGAGGGCAGCTGGTGTGGTTCTTTCTATGCTGGCAGTGAGGAGGCAGGGGAGAAGGGTTGGATCTCCAATTCTCCCTTCCATGGTCTCCAACCTCAGAAGGGGGAATCCAAGCAATCCCTTAGAATTCTCATGAAGGGACCATAGGATTACTCTCTAAATCAGTGACCTTGGCCCCATTATTCTCTCTGTCAGCCAAACTACCCCATGGTAGGGTGGCTGGTTAGGTACTAACAAAACAAAGAGGAAATGTAACACCCAAAAAGTGGACCAAGAGGAAAATATACAATTTGCATATGCCGATTTATATGGTGAGATGCAGATTTAGACAGAATGACTAAGATTTAAATAGAAACAGAACATATTTTTTCCATATCTGGGAAGGTTGTGACCAGGTGACCTGTGTACCTGTTCAGTCTGCTGATGTCCAGGTGTTGAACTCTGTGGATGGGTAACTTCAAAGTTGCTGCTGGCTCTCCCTTCTTATGGTTCTTGATCTTTAAACTGCCTTTGCCCTGGACAGCCCTTCAAATAGATTATGCCTTCAAACAGATGACTGTTATCTGTAAAATAGGACACGTGCCCACCCTGCCTCACAGGACCATTGTAAGGATTTTAAAAAGCGGGTTATGTCTGCCCCATTGGACTTCTTGAAGGAAACAGAGGCCATAAATACACTAAACAAATACTCCCTTTGAAAACAATGCAATTTGGTGCTTTATTTCAGCTGGATTGTGCACATAATGGCTGGGAGAACTGAAATGACATTAACATAAATTTCCATTGATTTCAAGGGGATTTTCTTTCAAACAAATGCATTTCGGTTGGATGTGACTCTGTCCTCGGGATGGGTGAACTCACCTGTGCCCACCTTGTGCACCACTCGCCGGACCCCCACCGGTTGGCTTATCCTGTTTGGCAAACAGGGTGAGCCCCTGGATGATTTGCAGACACTTGACATGTGGCAAGTGTTGTTTCACTTTCCAACTTCTGCAGAAAACTGCAGGTAAGCGATTTATGGAAATTGCCATTTGTGCAAAATGGTGGCTGTAAATTGCCCTATTTGTGCAAAATTGCTGGGGTAAATGGTCTAATTATCCCCCTAAAATATCAAATTTTATATACATTTCCCCCTAAAATATGCATTTCAGTGTGCAAAAATATCCATTTTGTATATATTTTTTAGAGCTGAGAACTGTGTCATGAAATTCAAAGAAGTCCAAAGGATAACTGTGTTCTGATCAGTGCATTAGAGAGCCATCCTATGGCCCCTAGACAACATTGGAGGGACTATGGGATAAAGCAGATCCACTCTGAGGCTAGAGACAGAGTTTTGACGTCAGAGAAAGTGATCTGGTCATGGATCTCCCCACCACCACCACTACCACCACCACCACTAGCAGCCCTTCCCAGCCACCATGGAAAGCTCTGCAGCAGCTCCTTTCCCCCTTGCCCAGGAAGGAAGGAAATAGGTAATTTGGGCCCTACGTGATATTGAACGACAGAACAATTTGGCCACTCTAAGAAAACTCTGTCCATGGTATGACTACTTTCCATCTAGGTTTTTTTGACACATTGGAGTCTTGCAAAACTTAAAACAGTGTTAAGATACGGACAAGCTTTTATTTATGCAAGACTGAACATATTGCCATCAGCTGTATTTGAGGGCTGACTTAAAACAATCCTATTGGAAAACCGCATATGCCCACATAGAGATGGCAGTATCGAAACAGTAGCTCGTGTATTATTATTTTGAACTTTTTACAGAGACTTGAGAAAAGAGGTGATTTTCTCAAGTCACTACTATTATCTATTCCAGGCAGGAGTCTTAATTTCTCACTGTTCCTTTGATTGAATAGAAGTTTATTTGTTTTATTGATTTATTTTTATTTTATGTGTAAAGGACTGTGTATAATCTTGGCATTTATATTTAATGTACATTTCATTTCAAATGCTAAGGCCTGTGGCTGATGCAAATAAAGGACTCTCTCTCTCTCTCTCTCTGTTTGTGTGTGTAATTTGGGGGCAGACCAGTGAGGCAGAGGGAAGAGGTCTTGGATCCACTGGATTCAATGGCCTCTCAGCCCTTGGCCCTGCTCCCAGCAGAAAGAAAGAGTTAGATGGGCTCAGAGACCTGTGTAATTGATGGAGATGCAAATATACCCCCCTTGCTCCTCCCGTCCTGCTGGCAAGAGCCCGGCAGGGCTTAGCATGAACAGAGGGCTATGGCATCAGAGCTCTCCATCTTTTAAGCGAGACATCTATAGGACTGTATTCTTAATCTGGAAAATGTGAACCAGCTTTGTTTGCTTAAAAATACAGTACAAACAAAATTCTCCAACATCCACGTACTTCTCCGGGCCAGGAATTATGTCCTGAATGCATAAGTGCTGTATGAAGTCATTGATAATGCAGCTCATGTGGAGAAAACAGCAAATGCAGCAATGTTCCTCTCCTGGAATTGCTCCTTTAATTACAATTTGGGGTACGGGGGAAATTTCTTGTAGGGGGTTTCTCCCCTTTCCCACAGTAAATAGTACAACACATGCCTCATTCATGGTCTGATTCTACCTTGGTCTGAATGCATTTTATGCAAATGCTGATAATTCTGTGCCAATAAAAGATGCAAATCAAGCCAAGTGCTCCAGCATATGATACATTTTCTAACATGCTGAACAAGAGCCTGGGGGCTGAACAAGTTGCTATCCCTGCCTCAAGCCTGACTATGTGTGCTTAATCCCCATGACAGCCCAATTAGCTTTCTGGGCAGCATGATATCACCACTTGGCATGCAACCACTTGGCATGCAACCACTTGGCATTCCTCGATGGCCACTAGATTCCATCATCTGTTCTTGAAAATTCCCACCAAAGCTTTGAAGATGGAGATAGTTAATTACTTTGAACACAATGGAATTTTTTTGTTTTGTTTATTAGGAGAGACAGAGAGACAGAGAGAATAACATTTTAACAATAATATGAATCGATAGATCACAACCCGCTTCACCCCCCACTCTCATAATTTAAGGCCTAATCTACACCAAGCAGGATATTGCACTATGAAAGAAGTTTGGAAGTGGTATATAAGAGGCAGGAGCCACACTATTGCTTTATAGCCATGTTGAAGTGCACTGACAACTGTTGGGGCCCATTGACACATGCCATATACTGCTTTCAGGCTGCTATATCTTGCTTGGTGTGGCTCCTGCCATTTATATACCACTTTCATAGTGCAATATCCTGCTTGGTGTAGATTAGGCCTAACACAATGCCACAGAGCTCCACTTAGGTCAACAAGACTTACTACTAGGTACATATGTATAGGATTGCAGATAGGGTTGGGCAAAATTGCCTGCATCCGCCTTGGCGGAAACTCACCCTTTGCCACTGCCTCCCCATTACCCCCCCTTGCCAGGCTTCACGAGCCTCTTCTGAGCAGCAATGGAGGCTCTGGACGAGGGTGGACAGCTGCTGAGTGCTCGACAGGCTGGGCTGGCGGTGCTCGAAGTGTGGGCCCGTGAATGTGCTGCTGCCTGGTGAGCTGGCTCCAATGGGCTGGGTGCACTCCTGGACCCAGTCAGGCACCCGTGACATCCCTACCTGAGAGGCAGGACCAGCAATAATAAGAGCCAAAGGAGGTAGAGTGACAGAGGCAAGCTAGAAGGATTTTTAAAAAAAAGCCTCCATGAGTTTCAGCCATTGGGTGGTATAGAAATGAAATGAAATGAAAATAAATAAATAATGTTAGTGGGGCATAAAAATTGTTTCAATTCATTTTTGATCAGCATTTACCCAGTTTGCACCTTCTGAACTGAACCCAGACTGTACCTTCCCTAAGCTTGCATTGTGATTCCGCACGCCTCAAAACCACATTCAACAGCATTTGAAGAAAAAGAAAGCACATGCAAAGGGGATACTTTTGTCAAATGTACACAACCACGCTTTAATCAATGGGAGAAGAATGGGCACAATTCAAAGATGCGTGTAATGGATGTACGTAATTGGGCAAATAAGCACAAAAATATGCAGGAATCTTCATGCAAAAAGGGGGGAAAAAAGACACTGATGTCCACTCATGTCTCTGATGTGGACATGAGATGGAATGAGCATCAAGGTGGAATTTGGAGAGCTTTCATGGCCTCGAGTTCTGCTTGTATTCACAGCCCTGCATAAGGAACAGTGGGGAAAGAAATCAAAGAGGGGGTGTAAGCCTTTGCTAATGCCTATTTGTTTCAAGCTATGATTTTTCATCAAGTTCTCCACTCGCATCAGTGACATGAACACTGGCAGATTTACCCCTTCCTGCTCATTTCTCTGCCTCTACAGATTCAACAAACGTCAAATCCAATATCTTGGGGAGGGTCCTCTGTTTACGCAGCCTGACAATGAAATCTATATCTTTATTCACAACATTTCATGAATTCATAAACCAGGTCGATATCAGCCTAATGGTTATTTCATCTCTCTGGATCGATTCCAAGCCGGTCCTTGGAATACAGATTGATGTTTGCATTGGGAAATGCGAAGACCCCTATCACCTTGGATAGCCGAGAGCCGAACGGACGGCAAATTAATGGCAGAGGCAGCAAGACTGACCTCCAAGCAAATGGTACAAGAAGGGGGGGGGAAATGGTGTGAAATGTCAGATCAAAATTGTGGCGGCTCTCAGGCAAAAAGAGAAAGGAAGTGAGGAGCAAGCGTGAGGAGCTCACCTTCTTTAATGTGCCTTTTCAGCTCTTACCCCAAATGGCAGAGTTTGTGCTTTCCATGTGCATGATTTGAAGGAAATCTTTCAATACATAGATTTACATCATTGGCAGAGAAATTCTACAGTCTTGGGGGAGGAATATGGGGGCAGGGAATCCTAAGCATTTTTTCCCTGAAAAACAGCAACAATATAAATGTTGGTATTTTGTATGCATTTTTCACAATGTATGTATTAATGTACACATTTTTGTTCTCATTTTTAAACATAATTATTCCCCAAGTACTTTACATTGCTGAAAGGCCTGGGATGCATGCAGGGCCCGCTTTTAAAGGTGAGCCCTGCCCATGCCTCACCTTGAAAAGGTGCCTCACAGGTGAGTTGTCCTTCTCCCTCTTCCCTCCTGCAACCCCCACCACCACCCTAGCCGTGCTGGCAGGGTGGGAAAGGGACTTGTGTACAGTTTTCTCAAATATACACATTTTCTGTGCACTTCCCTAATATGCCCCAGAGATGAGCAGCATAAGAAATGTCACAAAAGTGTGGATTTTGGAATAAAACTCTGTCTTCGGCCTTAGCTAGACCTAAGGTTTATCCCGGGATCGTCCCGGGGACATCTCTGTTCATGTAAATGACACACACGATATCCTGGGAGCAGGCAGGGATGACCCCAGGACAATCCCAGGATAAACCTTAGGTCTAGCTAAGGCCTTGGACTGCTGAAAGGCTGAAGTGGTGTCAGTTGGATAAATCAGTTTAAAAACAAACAAAAAGCAAAAGCAAAAACCACCCAGACAGACCAACTTTCTCACCCATTTCTATGACAGACTGTTGTAGGAAACAGATATATGGTAACATGATAAGGCAAAAATTGGGCATGGCACAAGGATCTCTCTGATGTCTTATTGTTCCCAAGGCATTCCAGGAGGTGTGGCCAACGGAAAGCTATGGAGAAAGCCCCACATCACCCACATCTCCTGGAATGCCAGGGGTGCATTGCAATACAACATGATGTGATGTGGTGTTGCTCCCAAGACATTCCAGTCTGAGCATCTACCAGGCTGCAAGTCGGGTAGGACTCTTTTTTTTTTTTTTAACTTAAGAAAACTAACCAAATAAATCAATAAATAAAGGCACATCCTTGGCCACCTCTTAAGATTAAGACCTTGTTTAGATGACATGCTAAAGCACAGTGGTTAAACATTTTGAGCTAAATATTATGGCTTAACGTGTCAGGTGTGTTGTGTGAACCATTCCTAACCATGGTGGCTACATAACCACAGTTTAATCATGCTCACTAACCATTTTCTGCAAAAGTGTTAGCAGTGTAACCATGGCTTAGCGTGTTGTCTGTAGAGGCCCTAAATAAGGTAAGCAGCAACACAGTCATACACTCTGAAATTTCAGATAAATTCATTTCCTTCCCATGATCATTTGGAGGGTAGATGGCTTCATGCACACACCCGTCGTGCACACACTGAATGATCGATAAAGAACTTTTGAAAATGTTTGCCCCAGCCTTAGTTTCAGTGTAGGGGGCACAGAAATCTATTATTGTGTGTCTGTGAGAGAAACAAGACTGCTCTCTCCTATTCCTGAGAATAGTCTCTGCTCTTCCAAAATATGGTATCCGAGAGCCTTTGATACCCATATATTTTCAGCTGAACCACCTCCTTCCCACCTTGATTTAGTGGGTCTAGGTCAAAGAAAAGCGTAGGAGAGTGAATAAGAAAATATTAAGAATGTTGATGGAGATTTTAATAGAGACATTCACTGGCAAAAGCAGGCACCTTTGTGCTTCTCTTAACAGAAACTCCTAGTCATTACGTTCCTTTTCTCCTGCTCGTATCACTCCTTTCCCTTGCTGACTTTCCATTTTAGCTGCATGAGTCTGACACAGTGCATGCCATTTATGTTCTGATGATAATAACAAGGGAACTTCTTTTTTAAACAGTCCATTGGATTACTTTTGCATTCTGGTGCGTGTGTCAATTACTGGTGTTATAAATATTAGAGATCTACTGCCATCCAACCAGCATACATCAAAGCCGCCCCCATACTGCTACGTCAAGGCACTGCAGCTCCTGCTTCTTGTGGCAATTCCAGTTGGAACATCTTGATCACGGTTGGTGCTAAATTATGTTAATGATGGCAAAAAAGGAACAAGAACAAGAGTTCCAGACACTCACATTGGTCTTCCTGTTGAAGCGCCATGTTAGGCTGCAGCTCCCCCTGTTGTTTTAACACAAAGTCTTCACTCAGGCTGCATGGAAGTAATCTTCCATTGAACTCAGTGGAAATAAAAAAACAAAACATTGTGCTGTCAACCTTTGCACCACTGTCTTTGCAGATAAGACTCTGGTGTATAAAAGGCAGGAGCCACACTACTGCTTTATAGTGGCACTGAAGTGCACTCACAACTGTTGGGGCCCATTGACACATACCATATACCGTTTTCATTAGGGGTGTGCACGGACCCCCCACTCCGCTTCACTTTCAGAATCGCCATTTTCAGATCGGGCCGCTCCGCCCCGCCCCCACTCCGCCTGTGCCCACTCCGCTCCGCTCGGAGCTCCGGATCCGGATCGGAGCTCCGTTTCCCCCCCCCCATAGGGGGGGTTACTAGGCCCTGCCGCCATCACCGCCCATGCGGCGACGGCGGCAGAGCCTGGTAAGGGACCAAGGGAGAGCGGGACCTTACCTGCCTACGTCCGCGGTCCGTTGCCGTCTTCAATTGAGCCCGCGGTTCCACCAGGAAGTCTGGGCCGCAAGCGGCCCAGACTTCCTGGTGGAACCGCGGGCTCAATTGAAGACGCTGACAGACCGCGGACGGAGGCAGGTAAGGGAGAGGAGGGTGGGAGGGGTACCGGGCCCTGCCGCTGTCGCCGCATGGGCGACAGCGGCAGGGCCCGATAAACCCCACTTACCTTTCCGGCGGAGCTCCGGATCGAGGCGAAGGATCCGCCTTCACCTCGATCCTCTCCGCCACGCTCCGCCGGCCCCCCAATCCTCTTCGCCTCCGCCTTAAGGGCAGGCGAAGCCCCCCGCTCCGCTCCTGCTTCTCCGGTCCGATTAGAAGCGGAGCACATCCCTAGTTTTCATACCGCTATATCCTACTTGGTGTGGCTCCTGCCTTTTATATACCACTTTCATAGTGAAATATCCCGCTTGGTGTAGATTAGGCCTCTGTTTCTTGTTTGTTTCTCCTCCCTGGGGAAAACATTTTTTCTTTTTCTTTTTTACCTAAACTGGTCCTCCAAGAACATACTGGAAATTGTGCAAAAAAACTTCCCAGAGTTTGGTGAGCAGCCCTCAGCTTGACTTGTAGATGCCAAGCAAGTTGTACATGCCACAGAATCCAGTGAGCCACAAAAAGAACTGGCTTTCTTTTTTAACAGCCCTACTCTCTACAAGCAGCTGCCCCATATAATAAATCACCAGAAATAAAGACTGCAACATTCCCTTTGGGCAATGAAGTATACTCAGGCTGCCCATTGGGCTCATCTAGACAAGAAGGGCTATAAAGAGTTGTCAGATGGTACTTTACTTGATTTAACAATATATATTTTTCTGTGGATCTGCTTTATTCTTTGGCTGTGATCTCTGGCAGAAGTTGAGACTCTTTATTTCTGGCTCCACTTTAACAGCTCCATATGATATGGGATGGAAACTGTGTGTGAGTGAGCAGTGAGTAGAGTGAGGAAAATGAACCCCTGTCACAACTCAGCAAATTCTGGGCAATGGTATGGAAAAGTGGTAGCAATGTTGAGGAAGCAGTTTCCCTCAGGGAGGGAGAGCCGCTGAGGGCATTTACTCAAGGCCCATCCACTGAAAACCTGAAAGCCAACTCTGGGTCCTGAACAGACAGGACTCCAACACATAGAGGTTGGGTGCAGCAATGGAGGTGGGGGTGGGATGGGGCCAATTGGTGTGATATCAATCCCTCATATATATAGTGATTGATTGACTGTTCAGGACTAGTATAAGGCAGTTTCATAGGTTTGTTATGTGTTTGTTATGTGTTCTAACTAAAAATGGGTGTGGGAGCTTTTAGTATTCCAGGTTTTTTTTGGGGGGGGGGAGTTGGAAAATGTATTAATTTTGTGTTTTTCCCACCAGTTTTGAAACCCCTCAGCAATTTCAAGTGGCTATTTTAAATTAGTCCTGTTTTCGGTCTTAAATTCTTTAAAATCTGAAACTGTGCTGCATGAGAAAAGGCAGGAGTACTGATGATAGCTTGTTGTCGTTGTTGTTTAATTGAAGAAAACCAAATGCAGTCTTAAGTCACTACTGTAATGTTGTGAAGAGCACTGGAGCAAACCATAGCTTACACACCTTGAGGTGAAAATATGAGTAAAAGGGAAGGCGAAAACATGCTGGGTAATGTAGTTTGCAAGGAATACTGAAACCACAGTGAACATCAACAAATAATTAAGGGCACCAGCTATTTCCTGCTTTCTGGCATGCTTCTTCTTTATTTTTTCTGGTTTTGCAATAAATAAAATTTACTATGTTAAGGAGTAATTAACGCATCGATCACATTCTCAGCTTTATTAAGGCTGCAATCCTATACATGCTTACCTGGGAGGAAGCTCCACTGAAAACAATCGGACATACTTTTGAATAGACATGTATAGGATTGAGCTATAAATCACTTTTTTACCTCATGTTTATGCTCTTGAATTGTCGTTTCAAAGGTCTGTGTTGTCTGAATTATACAGCAGGCTACACAAATTGCTGTATAAACATGGAGCAATGCTGTGAATAGAAACTAATCCCAGGGTACATCAAGTCATGCCACTTTCGACAAGATAGTTCTCATAATTTGGTGTGTTGATGGAACAGAAGAATATTGCTAGAATTAAAACTGCAGTGATAGATCTGTTTGGAGTTGGAAGACGAGTTGATTTTATGATGGCATAGCAAAAGAAAGAACTAGGACTCTGCTGTCTTTCTTTTAAGGGGAGTACACTATACAGTTGGGCTTTATAGACAGGTTTTTAGAGCAGAAAAAATCAGAAACCATCAGAATAAGCCAGACAAAGTACACAAAAAATGGGAAAGGTATTTAAGACAACCTCTTTATATACCTCTAGTGATTGATTGATATTTTCATAGGTATTACAAAATCAGAGAATAATATTAGAAATACTCTTAGAATTGCTTGGCAAGTTGTTTCAAGAAAAGGGGAATGTAATGAATTTTTTCACATTTGCCAGTCAGTAAATCACTGTTTAGTAGGCTGTGAATAAGCCAAGTGCTTATGTGTTCATCCCTCATCCCTCTCTTTCCCTCCTTCCTGTGTGCTCCCTGCTTCTCCACTTCTATCCTGGCTTGTTAAACCTCAGTTTCCAATACTTATCATTGTTTAAAAACCGGATATTAAACCAGGATCTGATTAAACCACAGTTCCCTGATGTGGATGTCACAGGAAACTTTTTTTTTTTTTTTTTTTTACAGAGTAATCCTATGGCTCCTAGTCATTGACTGAGGGGCCACACAATATTTCAGATTCCTCATTCTGAGGTTGGAGGCAGCACTCCAATCTCAGAGGGGAGAAACAAAGCCTTGACCTCCCTCCCCCTCACAGCCAGTGTGGAAAGAACCATGGTGTCTGCTCTCCAAGGTCAAGAACCTGACCTTGGAGAAGGGGAGAAGAGGGCATTTCAGTGGGCAGGGAGGGGAGGTGACTGGAGAGAACAGGATACAAATTGTCCTGAGGCCTCTTCAGCCTCTTTCCCCTCCGAAGTGGCCCAAGTAAACAGGGAAAAAACAGGGCAGGAGCACAGGGAGGTGAAGAACAGTGAGGTGAAGATTACCTGTACAGCTCCTCCCGCCCTGCATTGGATACTCATAATGACATACCTCATAGGATTGCACCCTTAACAAGCCATCTGGCCCCATATTTTCAACACACACATGATCCTAAATAAGGAATTTACCTTTAACATGAGCACCATCACACAGGAGGAAATCGTGATTGCTCACCATCACTTCTCCACCCATGTGTTTGAAAGAGGAAGTGAACAACTTGCATGTGACCCATTCAGTGGGCTGTTTTGATCTTGCTGCTTCTCTTGCGCAGACCAGGAGATAGTGGCAACCTCCGTTTTTAAAAATAAGTCAGACTTACTGGGGTGTTTTTTGTCACGCAAAGAAGGCTAGAAGGGGCAGGGGGCATGCGGGAGGCAGATGACATCATGAGAAGGACCTGCGAAAATCCATGAGTGCCCAGTAACGCGTGTGCAATGAAACACTTGTCTGATGGAGCTCCATGTGTCCCTCTCTTCTTGTTCCCCTTCTCTGTTTCTGATAAACAACGTCCTCTTGTCTCCTCCAGAGATATACTTATCCTCGTAGAGTTCCCAGTGATTTAGTTTATGTCTGTAGCAATTCCTATGATCGTCAGATGAAAGGTGCTTTATCAAGGCAGAGTATTATTCTAATTAAATACAAAATGGCTGAATCGGATGATTTAAAGAGTAAATACTCAGCAGGGGAAATGATAAAAAGGAGTCGTTCTTGGCTAACTCTCCCATTTCTCAGCAGGAGGTGGGAAGAAAGAGGTAAGATGAGAAGGTTGAAACAAGTCTTGTTAGACATCTTATCTACTCATTTCAAAAGCTTCCCTATACGACCATTCGCTTGTGTTGTCTGATTGTTTGGGGCTTCTGCTAGTAAGCATACTTAAAATAAACCTGGGTCTTGCCCTTGCATCAGTTACGTTTCCCAAGGGACAGAGAGATGAAGGTAGCACTGGGCCAAATCCTGAACCCTATTTTCAGGAACTTTCTCTCTCCCTGTGAAAGATGCATTGTTTTTTCTGCCTCTTTCACAAGGAAGAGGGAACATTCGGAGAATTTTCTCCTTTGGAGGGAGGCGGGATTCCACATACCCTTTTTAAAAATGTAGCTGGTTTCTGAGGGGCCTTCTGCCTATTTTTAAATTTTTTTTCATTAACCCCCCCTTTCATCGGCATATGGAGGAGCCCAGAAGTTCTTAGTGAATGCTTATTGGAGACCACGTGGCCTTGCCCTCTGCAATAAGCATCCAGGAAGAACTCCTGGGCTCCTGAAAATGCTGAGGGTGTTTAAAAAAAAGAAAGAAAGAAGACCCCTCAGCAACTGGCTACATTTAAAAAGATATGTGGAAACCCTGTCCCATCCCCAAGGAGAAAATTCTCCAAAATTCTCACCTCTCTCAGCCTCTTTCATCTGAGTTTTCATTCCCTCCCCAACAGCCCCCACAAAATGCCAAAAATGAATGGTCAACATTTTTGGCACAGCACTATATGAAGGCACGTCCTCTTGGGTTTCATTTAAAACTCTAGTGTAACTAGAACAGCACTGTGCATTTGTTCTATTCGGATGGACATGTGGAGTTATCAGTGCATGTGTACAATCATCCTTGCTGGTCTTCCTACCCCTACTCCCCGACCCGGCCCACCCATTCATTCACCTGAAGCTGCAAACATAATCTGTGCCAGGGGTAAGGAAAAACATCCCTGAGCCTTAGGGCAAAATTCAATTTTTGAGAAGCTCTCAAAGGCATTTAGGGACATTGGAGAAATCCCTAATAGAATCAAAATAACTTTGGTTTCTATGAATCCAACCCACACATTCCACAGCAGACCAGCTTTTTCTGAGTCACATGGATTCTACAAACTTGTTATTTCACTTTTTGGAATTTTACATAGATTTAGTGGTAGAAAAATACATATCTTTGGGGGAAAAACAACCCCCAAAACAAACACTACCACTGTCCAAAAATGTGCACTTCCCCCATAAGTTAAAGCATGAAAATGTGCATTTAGATGTACGTGTTGCACATTCTGGGTAGGATTTGTGTATTTTTGGTAGTGTGAAATTGCGCAAATGCAGATTTGTATAAATTTGGGAAACTGGAAAATAGACAATTCCGCCAATAGACAATTCCGCCAATGAGTGGATGACAGAATGAAAGGAACAGATTTTACAAAAGCCACACATTTCTAGTTGCATTACAGTCATAGGTGGGGCTGAAGACAATGGAGGTTTGGGCCAAGGGAAAAGGCATGGGGACAAAAATACAAGCGATTCCAGCATATTTCAGGTTAAAGCTTTTACTGCCTGTAAGTAATCTTTTAAATTGTGTGTGTGTGGGGACACAAAATCCAGGAAATCACCCAACAATTGGTGGTTAGGGCCAGAGGAAAGGAGTGTGGTTATCTGAGGAAGACTGAAGGGCTGAATTTGGACACTTAAATATGCACAATTTTTTCTGCACTCCACCCCCCTCCCAAGTTTGCTTTCTGATTCGGACATGAGTCAAAGCAAGTTTCAAAGTTGAATTCTAAGAACCCCAGTGAGCATGAGCTTTGCTGATTCACACATCTCTATCCCTGGCCCAGGTTCTCAGAAGGGTCTGAGCAGATTTTAGAAACTGTTACAGAGTTCATGTTGACCTGGTGGCTACCATCCTCTGTCCACTGAAACATTGTCCATGCTCTTTTTATAGGTGTCAGCTTCTTAACTCTGTACCAGGAAGCACAGTTTGCCTTGCTTACTGCAAACACGCCTTTAATTAACACGGAATTTGAAAGTATCTCCATGTACATTCTGTGCTTGACCCTTTAAGCCCTAATCAACAGATCCTCTAGAACCTTCTGGGTCTCCTGCTGCTTCACTGGCAGCAATTAGCAACTGATTACCTCTTTCTTCCCTCCCTTAATTTACACATTTTTATGCAGCAAAACAGAAGAAAAAGGAGACTAGATGGGCAGGATTAGTTTTAATACATTCACTTACTGTACATAGCCTGTAATTCAGAGGTCCTTGCTCCTGCCCTGTTTAACCTCAGGAAAGACCATGCACAAAAAATGCTCACTTAACCCAATGAAATTTATACCATTATATTCCTTCCTAGCATTCCCAGATGTCCATATATCCTTCACAAACATGGTGCTGCCTTCATTGCTGTTCAAACTACAGCCTTGCATCTAAAGGACAGAAGCTCCATGCTTCTAGCAGATGCTGTCATGATGTTGAGGAAGGGACCTTTTACTAGGAATGTTGAATCAATCCATTTGGGGGGTGAAGTTTGATGGGGTTTCCTATGCTCATCCCTACCCTGGAATTTGTTTAGGTTGCTGCTTCAGCACCTGACTTGATCTACAGTGAGTTGGGCCAATTCATTAATTTTCCAGGAATTTTGCACATGTTTGGAGAGGACGATTCTGTGACTTGTGCAAATTTCTGAGCAATTTGCACAAATCACAGCCAAATTTAAGCAAATTATGCAAATTGCATCTGAATTTGCATGATTTGTGCAAATTCAGACTGATTTGTGTAAATTCAGACGTAATTTGTACAAATTGCAGAACTTTCTTCCCCCTAAAAAAATGTGCAAAAAAGTTCCTGTAGTTTGGGGAACAACCCACAGGTCGGCTCGCAGATGCAAAGTAAGTCTCTGCGGAACACAGTCAAGCCAAAACAAACTGGATTTCCCAGCAACAGACATTCCTAGCTTTAGGGCAGTGGCAGAACACATGATTTGCATTAGGGCTGTGCAGAGCTCCTCTGCCTTTGCCTTGGGCTGAAGCCAAGGTAAGATTTGGGCTTCCCAAGGCAGTTTGGCCTTTGCAGGGTTCCTGGGTGGTGGCCCCGTGGCCTGTATGGTGGACCACCCAGGAAAGCAGGGAGAAGGATGACAGGAGTCCATTGGACTTCTGACTCCCTACCTTCCTGCTCCTGATCCTTCCTTCCTTCCCTCCCCCCCAAACCCAGAACCACCGATGCACCACCGCCACTGCCGGGACGTACCTTCATGTGCATCCAGAGCCCAGCTGAGATTTAAAGAAAGATCATGGGGACTCTATACTTTTAATAGCTCCATGGCCACAAAAATACCAGAAATGGCTCTTTAGAGCTGCCATAGTTTGGGCCATGGAGCTATTCAAAATGAGAGCTCCCATGATCTTCCTTTAAAAATCAGGGCTCACCTCTGAAGAAGATGCACATGAAGGTAAGTCCCAGCATTGGTGGTAGCGGGAGGTGGGAGGTGACTGGGGAGGGCAGGAAGGGATAGGGAGGTGAACCCATGAATATATTTCCCATATGCCAAGAGAAGGCAGTGGGGAACCAAGGGGAAAAGATCTCTGAAGCAAAAGAAATGAACCAAAGAAGGAAAGACTATCAGTAGGTTTATGGCTTGACTGGGATTTGAAATACTGTGATGGCCAACAATTTGGATGGCTTTAAAATGAGGTTAGATAAATTCCTGGAGGAGAAGGCTATCAGTGGTTGCTATGCTACCTCCAGAAACAGAGGCAGTAAGCCTATATACACCAATTTCTGGGAAACATGAGCAGGAGGGTGGTGTTGCACCTGTGTCCTGTTTGTGGGTTCCTGGTCAACAGCTGGTTGATCACTGTGTGAACGGAGTGCTGGACTAGATGGACCTTTGTTCTGATCCAGCATGGCTCTTCTTATGTTCTCATATTCTTATCTAGTACTCAGCTGTTTGGACCATCACATGATCAGAGCCTTGGTCCATCTTCCTACATCAGGGGTGGGCAACCTGGGCCGTTTCTACACCTGCCTTTTTTCCAGTGGTCATCTCGGGATCATTCCTGTGCATGCAAAAGACACACAGGGGATCCTGGGAGCAGGCAGGGATGATCCCTCTATTTTCCTGGGATAATCCTTAGGTGTAGAAAGGGCCCTGGTGCTCTGCAGATGTATTGGACTACAACTCCTAATATCCCTGACCATTGGCCATGCAAGCTGGAGTTTATGGGGTTTGTAGTCCATGTGGAGAGCACCATGCTGCCTAACCCTGGCCTACCCTAACTGGCAGCGGCTCTCCAGGGTTTTCATATGGGAGCCTTTCACAGAACCACCAGGAGAAATGAGGATTTGAACCTGAGAAACATGCGCTCTACCATCGACCAGTGGAGACTGGTGGCTCCGATGTCAGTGGGGCTGTGAATCCTTGGATAGCTCCTTTAGAGTTCCCACTGGTTCCGATTGAAACATGGAGGGGATTCATAGCCCTACTGACATCAGAGCCATCAGCCCCCACTGGCAGGGAGCTATGACTCCTTTGCTGTGTTGAACTCTAGGGAACGGATGACCTGCTTCCTTAGCACCCTTTGAAATTCCACAATTCTACCCCAAGCTAAGTCTTCATTCCCTCCCTCTGTGAACAGATCCCACATCCACCATAGGGAACTCAATTTAGATACTCTGATTCCATTACAATTCAGTTAACTAACCCCAGGCAACCTTCCTATTCCATGACATTTATATCATCACACAGTTACAGAGAGGCAGTCAATGCCACTCCTTTAGTCAAGCCGTACAGAATTTGCTTCTTTTCATCACCACAGATCAGCACCCTGATTCTTTCCCTTTCTCTCTCTCTTTTTTGTAACTTATTGTTCTTTCCTATAGTACTCTCTTCCATTGTTCTATTGTCCCATCGCTCTGCCATTCATGTTTCAAAGTACCTTCCAATTCTGCATTCTCCTTTGCAATCTGCCTTTTTCCCACATCTCTTATTTCTAAGGCATTATCAATCGTTGCTAGTTGAGATGAAAACTTATATATAGTGGTTTTTTAAAAAAACACACACAACAAAACACCCCAGTGGGGCTACCATTCCCACATTTTTTCCCCTTAGGTCTCATTTAATTATTTCTTCTTTTGTTCATTGCTTTGTTTCTTTTATTACAATTGTAGGTTTATTCCCATAAGTGCCTGGCAAAGGACCACCTGTTCATCTCCCTGTCCTATGGAGCCATTCATATGGTCAACATCCTTCCTCTTCATTTTAAGAAATTAAAACCAAAATAGGGAAGTTACCTCAACTATATATAGAAAAATATATAAGTCAACCCTATCATTGTTATGGAAGTCTGGATTTTGTTAAACCTGCTCCATCTGTGTTTTGTGGATTGTCAGGTATCTTTCGTTCTGTCATCAGCTCATTGATAGAATTGGATTATTTTTTTAACAAGGGCCAGATCTACACCAAGCAGGATATGACACTTTGAAAATGTTTTGAAGACTGTATAGGGAGTGTGTTCTGGGTCCCAATAGTTGTCACTACTGTTATAAACCGTTTTAAGGCAGTAGTGTAGATCCTGCCCAGAATTTTGTTCGACCTGTGCTAATTTGAATTAATTTAGCTCTAATGCTCACTTGTGCAAATGCACTAACATGCAATAGTGCTAATGCAAATTAGCGCAAATCTACCCACCCACCCCAAGTGAAAAACTGATCCGTAAATCCATGGAATCCATGTATCTTGGCAAAAGCCCATCTGCTGCAGAACCTGCAGGTTAAAGTCATAGAATGGATTTGAATCCATTTCGGATCTCTCTGATATTCCTAATCATAGCCCTCACTTACTCTTTTCTGGCTGTTTTTCATGGACTTCAAGATCTTCTCAAACATGGGCTTGGTAACTTGTTTGAAAGACAGTTCAAGTGGCTCAGAAGGCAGGCTGCAACTCTGCCACGTCTAGTTGCTCACTGTAGGGGGGCACAAGGGGGGAACTCTGTGTTGGCCTTGGTACAGAAATATGCAAAAAGCAGCATTTAGGGAGCTGCCTTTTAACAAGTCAGGCCATTGGTCCATTTAGCTTAGCACCTCACTAGGCATTAAATTAAATGTGCGACATGAAGTGTTGCCAGCACTTTTTTTAAAAAAATGCTGAACATGGTGTATGTAATGAGAGAGGCAGAGATTTGGTGGGACTACAGTATGGAGAGAAGAGAAGTTAGGGCCTCCTCCCACATACACACATTTGTGATCCCCACAATAAATGGCCCTTCCTTAGAGGGGGGACCCCCCATTGGTACAAAATATAATCTGATCAGAGAATGTACAAAAGAGGGCAGGGCTCCTGCAGCTACTATTGCGATGAAGAAGGAATTTCACCAGGTGCTGCATGCATACAAATGACACCTGCTGAAATTCCCTTTTCTATACAACTGTTAAAGATGCAGGAGCCGTGCCCTCCTTTCCATATGGTCACCCTAGATCAACAAAACATTGCAGTCCTAACTTTTACCACTATGTAATGACCTGAGCTCCTGGGCATCACATGTCATGCTTGGGTAGGGTGACCATATGAAAAGGAGGACAGGGCTCCTGTATCTTTAACAGTTGCATAGAAAAGGGAATTTCCGCAGGTGTCATTTGTATGCATGTCGCACCTGGTGAAATTTCCTCCTCATCACAACAGTTAAAGCTGCGGGAGCTATACTGCAGCTATACTATGACTAGATTTAAAAGAGGGCAGGGCACCTGCAGCTTTAACTGTTGTGATGAAGAGGAAATTTCACCAGGTTCTCCATATATACAAATGACACCTGCTGAAATTCCCTTTTCAATACAACTGTTAAAGATACAGGAGCCCTGTCCTCCTTTTCATATGGTCACCCTATGCTTGGGGGAGTGGAGGCAGGGAGACCCATACATTCCACTTCCCACATTGGAAGCAAGAGATGACAACATTTCAACCAATGTTCCTGCACATCTAGTAGAACAGAACAGACCATTTTTTCCTGATCAGTTGGCAATCCAATTCATAGTAGACAAGAAGTACAAACGACTCACAGTTCTTTCAATACTTCTTAGACTGTATGAAGTGGATCTCAGTTTTCAACTATATTTTACAGTAGTATTAAAATAGCTTAAGTATTGCTCTCTCTCTCTTTAAAGAGAACTTCCTGCAACTAGATTGGGATTGTTCTTCCCCCTTTCTAATAGTGTGCCCTGCACTAAAGTGTCTCTCATTTGATTATTTCCTGCTCCTGTTTATAAGCTTTCTAAACCCACTTTTATTACCTCTTCTCCTTCCTACCTGGTGTTCATAATGTCTCCCAATTTAATAACAGCTGCAAATTTCATTAACACGAGCTTCTTCCAGAGGCCTAATGGAGACATTAATAAAAAGGAGGCTGACTGTCACATCCTTTCTTATGATGAGTGCATAGTGAGCTCACGCCTGGTATCAGCATTCTGTCACTTATTATGTTTGATTTGAGCCCTTCTTCCATCCCACCCTTTATTTTCTGACCATATGGCTGATTGTTTAAGACAAGGGTATGTAACCCTGGCCCTCAGCTTAATGCCATGTGCTCAGAATCAGTTCAGATGCCTGGCAAAAATTGTCTGTCCTTCTCCTGCAACCCACAGGACAGAGAGGAAGAAGAAGGAGAGAGAGAGAGACAGACAGACATTGGTGTGAGAAATAGGGATAGGGGAGAAATTAATTATGTTTGCATTTTAATGAGAATTTATCTAATTTCACACTTCTGAACCACTATGCAAACTGAAGCTCAGCTAAACTTTGAAATCTGCACTTCTCCAAATTTTGCAAAGGAGTTCTCCAATCAAAAATAAAATAAAATATGAGCAACACTGCATGTATAATGAGATACATGCACAAAAATGCTTAGGAATATTCATGCAAACTTTTAAAAAACAACAACACCTGAACATTTGGGACAAAAACCAAACTTATGACTGGAGAAATGTTCAAAGTTCAAGATAAACTTTGAACTTAAGATTGGAAAAAAATAAGAAACTCAATGAACTGAAATTGACAGATTCTCAGACACAGTGACAGAGATGGTTGGTCTTGCCCACTTTTGCTACGGCCGCACCCACTGCTAGCTTTGCCCCCACCTACCACTAGCCTTCTGCTCCTGACAGATTACCACTCACCAAGAGAATGTGGGATTCAACTGAAAAAAAAAAGGTTTAAAAGTTCACCACAGAAGGATTCATGATGTTACTACACGTGGGAGTGCAGAACCCAGGAAGTCAGATAGAATATTACCAAATTTTGGTAGGGTGACCATATGAAAAGAACAGGGCTCCTGTATCTTTAAAAGTTGTATAGACAAGGGAATTTCAGCAGGTGTCATTTGTATGCATGCGGCACCTGGAGACATTTCCTCTTCCAGCAGATTTAATTGTTGTGTTGAAGAGGGAATGCCTCTGGGAGCAGCATGCATAGAAATGACACCTGCTGAATTTCTCTTGTCTATACAACTGTTAAAGATACCCTGTCCTCCTTTCCTGTCACCTACCTGTAAGAGCAACACAGGTCAGGTTCAGATGTCTTTGGGTCTATCAGTCTTTTCAGTAATCCCTGCTAATGGGAAGTGAGCTCCTTTTCCTTTCCATCCCCAAAGCTCCTACAGAAGTGATCGTTTCATTATATTTTGATGAATATCTGTTGTTGGCATTCGGGACTGTTGCCTGACTATGGAGTTTAATAATTTTGATATGGTTCCTTAGGGACAAAGCAGTTGCCTTAGTTTCATTTTAATCTCCTTTCTTTTCTTTTCTTTTAGTTTCAGTTATGGCCAGACAAGTATTAGGAGAAGCTTTCCTTGCCTCTAATAAAGTTCTCAGCTCCTTTTCTACTGGATGTGGGTGAAATGGTTACACTGTTGAACATGATTTGCACAGCAGCATAGGACAGACTGGCTGAGAAGGGATCCACTTGAAAATGCCATTAAAAGCTGAATTACCAAGTCCTATGTTCTGGATCTACTAACCAGGAAAGAAACCAGACTGTTTCTGCACTTGTACCTTGAAAAAGTAGCTTCACATCCAGATATCTGCAAGGGAAGCTTTTAAAGAATGGAGGGAAGCCTGTTGCCCACCCAGCCAGAATAGCTTGGGGAGGGGGCGGCTTTTGCGGGTGGGAATTTTAGGGGAGGGAAGAAAGATGCTGCATGTGCAATGGCAGGTGGGCAACATGAGGTGTGGGAGGGGCAGAGCCTATCAAAGCCTGCCCTGCCAAAGATCGGCCTCTTTTGCTTCTCAGCTCCCACCCTCCCTCCCTTTAACTAGTATGGGATTAGCCAGTCGCCTCCTTTGGAGGGAGGGGGTGCTGGGTAGGAATTTTACCTGCCACGAATTCATAGTCGTGTACAGGTTGTTTGCCTGTTCCATACTGTAATTATGATTAGTGGAGGGTGAGTAAATAAGTGGATTAGACTGGATTGTCAGGGATGTGTGGGAATTTGCATGATATTACAATAGGGACGGTGAGCACTCTGGCACCTTTTGGTAATTGGCATATCCAGAGGTCTTGCTTCTTGGGGGCTGTGCAGCTCTCGTGTCAGGATATGGTTTATGTTTGGGGACCATCCTGTCTCATTTCTTCTTGATCCTCCCAGAGTGCAGGACGCGGAATAATGGACTCAAGTTAAAGGAAGCCAGATTCCAGCTGGGCATCAGGAAAAACTTCCTGACTGTTAGAGCAGTGTGACAATGGAATCAGTTACCTAGGGAGGTTGTGGGCTCTCCCACACTAGAGGCCTTCAAGAGGCAGCTGGACAAGCATCTGTCGGGGATGCTTTAGGGTGGATTCCTGCATTGAGCAGGGGGTTGGAGTCGATGGCCTTGTAGGCCCTTTCCAACTCTGCTATTCTATGATTCTATGATACTTGGAGCTGTGCAGCATTGAGTGGGGATGAGCCGGTACCCCCATACGCTGAAGTGTACCTTGAATTAGTTTACCCTTCCCCTTTGTCCAAGGGAGTGGCTCGCCCTTATTGGCAGGCAAGGTGCCTGAAGAAAGGGTCTAATAGATCCCTGCACTTTCACCTGCTGATCCACGAAGGGGCAAATTTCCCTTCTTTAAATAAAGAGGCCCTAGTTTATCCCAAGCTCTGGTGTCTTTGGGCATGTCTAAATGGGGCAATATCCCAGGGATCGTCCCTGTGCATCCACATGATGCACAGGGGATCCCGGGAGCAGGGAGGGAAGATCCCTGCATTTCCCCGGGATATTGCCCTACACGTTTTTCCTGGTTTTTCCCACAGTCCCAGGATGATCCCAAGACTGCAGGACGTGTGGGCAGCTGCCCCAGTTTGTCCCAGCTCCTTGTGAGTAAATGCGAGGAGCCAGAAACCAGGCACAGGGCACAGAGCTCTTCAGGAGCTCTGTACACATCAGGGGTGGGGTGGGGGAGTGGGATTATTATGTTTTTAAAAAACATAATAATCACTTTTAACAAACATAACACTCACTTTTCGATAGAGCACTTGTGGGCTCATTTTCAGTAAAATAATAATAATGGCTTGCGCAACATCCTCCTTCCTTCTGGGATGTTGTGTGCCATGTGTGGACTGAGGGGGAAGATCTCATGATTAGCATATTGCGAGATCCTCCCCCCTCCCTCCCGGAAAGCTGGGAGGTCTAGACATGCCCTGTGTCTTTATTCCATGCCTCTTTCTCCACTTGTAAACATCATCACCTGGCTGCTAATACATATAAATATTCTATTAATGGCACAGCTACAGTAGGTGGTTGAAAAATCAGCTTCCCTAAGACAGGATTTAGGATTCAATGTTTTTGCAGTCCTCTGGATTTCTACTAAGCTGTAAAAGCATGAAGTATGACTCCCACTGGCAACAATGAGAACTTGTTTATATAATGAAAATACTATTGAATTCATTTGCACCAACGCCTTGTTTTGTATGGCACAAAAGGTTTCCATGTTGATTCTTCTAATCTACAGAGTGTAACATTGAATAATAATAATAATAATAATAATAATAATAATAATAATAATAATAATAATAATTTGTTCTTAAGTGCCTTAATAAGCCAGTCATGTTTCAGAAAGATGTTTCCTTCCTTAGGGCCTCCAAGTAATAATGAAAAAAACATTGTAAAATAACAATGACATTTCAAAACCATGCTAAAAACATGTCAACATAGATAAAAAGTTGCATCAATTCATTTGACAACAGCATCCAAAGCTGTGAAAATTAATTGATTCAACTTTGCATATATTTTTACAGTTTGATTTCAAAATGCCAACAATGTTTTATAATGGAATTTCATTTGCAGCCTCTGAGGAAGGGAACATCGTTCCGAAACACATCAAGATTATTAAAGAATTTTTAATGTTCTTGAGAACATCTTTTCTCCTTTTGATTTTGGATGCAATATGTTCTTTTCCAGTCATTACTCTCTCTCTCTCTCTCTCTCTCTCTCTCTCTCTCTCTCTCTCTCCCCCTCTCCCTCCCCTCTGGCCTTAGCTAGACCTACCGTAAAGTCCGGGTGAGAGGAGGTGAGACCTCGCGTTGTGAATAACACACGTAAGGTGCAACGACCTCAAGAAGAGAGGGGTCATGCCTGCCATGTTTTATTTTTAAAGAGCCAGGAGTTCAGGAGCGCTTGAGCGACGAACAGTGAGTGGTTTTTCTTTTCTTTTTTTAAAAAAAATATTTCCCCCGCTCCCCCCACCCTACCCCCGATGTGAACAGTGCTCCTGAGGAGCACTGCGCCCCATGTGCAGCTCCTGGCTCGGCCCAAGTAATCGTGCGGAGCTGGGTAAACCCACGGAAACAGGCCACACATTCCGTGGTCTCAGGCTCAGCCCGAGACCGCAGAAAAAGCAGGGCCAAAAGATAGGGCTGAATCCCGGGGTAAGGGAGGGATGATCCCTCCCTGATCCCGGGATCCCCTGTGTGTCATGTGGATGCACAGGGATGATCCTGGATATCAGCCAGAGATATAGCCTGGTCTAGCTAAGGCCGCTCTCTCTCTCTCTGTGTATGTGTTTTAATCTAATTTACAGGCTGATTAAATTAAGCTCATGAGTTTTCTCCCAAATGACAGTTCCTGGGAAGAAGGAAATGGTCGTAAGTTTAGGAAAACTTTCAGCTCGTGCTTAAAGAGATGGCTTGGAAACTGAATGAGAAAAAGGCGGTTAGAATAGCAAAACATGGAGCTGTACTTTGAATCTTGGCTGCAGAAGGGTGATCGTGCTTTTTATGAAAAGCCTTTTGAAATATTACAGAACAGCATGTTCACTGATAGCTAAAATGACACTTTCAAAAGTATTATGATCAGGCTTTTGCAGCCATCTCATCAATCATGTTAGTAGCTATAGTAACAGACAGATTTTCATGTTCTTCAAACTCAAAATCTGAGCCCAATATTTAGAAAAGCTCAGTCCTTGTATAGTAAGACAAACTACTTAGAGAGAGAGAGAGAGAACATCTCCCAGCCTGGAAAATTTTGAGGATGGAACTACACATTATCTTGGCAAACAGGTATTACCAAATACCAAATCATTATCAAATACCAAATGACAAATTAATAATATGATTCTACTAATCGTAGAATCATAGAACTGGAGGGGAACTTGGAGGCCATCTTGTCCAACTCCTGTTTAGTGCAGGAAATCGAGAGCCAGAGAGCATCATCACACAGGGGAAAATCACGTTTCCTTACTGTTGCTGCTCCGTCACCGCTTTTGTCCCTCATTACTTCCTCTTTCTTCCCAGAAGGGAAAGAGGAAGTAAACAAAGACCATGTGGCCCATTCAGGGGCCATTTTTATTGCACCACTTTTTATTTATTTATTTATTTATTTATTTATTGCATTTCTATACTGCCCAATAGCTGGAGCTCTCTGGGCCGTTCACAAAAATTAAAAACATTTAAAGTATAAAACAACAGTATAAAACCATAATATAAAATACAATATAAAAGCTCAACCAGATAAAAACAGCAGCAATGCAAAATTACAAATTTAAAACACCAAGTTAAAATTTATTTATAGACTGTTAAAATGCTGGGAGAATAAAAAGGTCTTCACCTGGCGTCTAAAAGCATATAAAGTAGGTGCCAAGCGAACCTCTTTAGGGAGCTCATTCCACAGCCGGGGTGCCACAGCAGAGAAGGCCCTCCTCCTGGTAGCCACCTGCCTCACTTCCTTTGGTAGGGCCTCGCAGAGAAGGACCCCTGAGGATGACCTTAGGTACATATGGCAGGTACATATGGGAGGAGGCGTTCCTTCAGATAACCTGGCCCCAAGCCGTTTAGGGCTTTAAATGTTAATACCAGCACTTTGAATCGGGCCCGGACCTGGACTGGCAGCCAATGAAGCTGGAAACTTTTCTTGCAAACAGCAAGAACTGGCAGCACGTTCCATTTAAAAAAGAAGTTGGATTAAAGGAGCTGTATTTTGCAATAGAAAAATGAGTGGAAAAATCAGGGGGGGTGCGGGAGGTGGATGTTGTTGTCTAAAGGATGTGCGTACATCCATACATGGGCAGTAGTGAGCATGCGATAAAATGCTCATCTGAAGAACCACAGAGAATAACCAGGGTGGTACGCAGAACTGGATACAGTACTCCAGATGAGATGAGACTAGGGCAGGATCTACACTACTGCTTATAACGGTTTATAATGGTTATGACAACTGTTCAGGCCCAGGACACATTGCATATACTGTTTTCATAATGTTTTTAAAGTGTTATATCCTGCTTGGTGTAGATCGGGCCTAGGGTAGAGAAATATAGAGGTGGGGGACAACTGTGGAGGTGGATTAATAGGTGGTGGGAAGGTTGCTTAACCCTCCCCATGCCTACACATTCTCACCAGTGGTGGGTAACATATGGCTATCTAGGTGTTTTGACCTATAACTCCCAGCATCCCTCACCATAGGCCAACTTAACCAGGGCTGATGGGGATTTTAAGTCAAAACACATGGAGGGCCATAATCTGCCCACTCCTGCCCCTAGCCTAACCTGCGTCTAGTCTTAGAGCCTGACTGGGGGAAAATAGTTTAGGGGTGTTTCCAGGGGAGATTCAGCAGCCAGTAGAAGGACTAAGCACCCCTTGGATTAGTGTTAAAATAGGCTGACCCATCTGAGAAGGAGGGCAGGGCTCCTGTATCTTTAACAGTTGTATTGAAAAGGGAATTTCAGCAGGTGTCATTTGTATATATGGAGAACCTGGTGAAATTTCCTCTTCATCACAACAGTTAAAGCTGCAGGTGCCCTGCCTGCTTTTAAATCTGGTCACTCTAGCATTTCCCTTGAAATCCCCTTGCATTCCATAAGAGGTCTCTCTGGAGGGTCAGTGGTCCTCCTGAACAATGTGGGATGGGTGGGGTAGGGGTCTGATAGTGGGAGTGGAGGTCAGGGAACTCTCTTTCTGTAGAGTTAAGTTAATTTATCTTAGGATCTCAGCCAGGTTTGGGGTGAATTCCTCCAGCAGCCTCCTCTGCTCCATTCCATATTGTTCAGGAGCTCCCTCCACCAAACCTCCAGAGAGGTTTTCATGGCGCACAGCAGAACGGAGGGAATGGTAAACCTCACTCTTATGAACTCATCCCCAAGTTTGATTTTGTGTGAATTTCATTTGAACTTTAGTATATGGGGGCAATAAACTAAAGTACAAATGAATAAATTCAACTGAGTAAAGAGTAAGACACTGAGAAATAAGGTCATGGGAATTCCAGAAAACCCACTGAGCTCCTCTTCAGAGCATACGTGAATTTTGATCTTTTAATTCTCCGTTTGCATTGCTGTGCCCCCTCTGTCATAGAAATAGATGATCTGGGAAATTGATATCCATTTTGAGACATACGTCTCCCAATTCACCATCCTTTTTTCCTCTCTGCTCAAGCTCTATTGAAACGTTTATGGATATTTCCCAGCTTGTCTGTTTGAAGCATGGGTCACTTTCCCTGTCAGACTCTATTTATTGCAGAAAACTGATGCTTTCCCTCCAACTTGATAGAGTGAAAAATGTGCAGACACTTTGAGCACTGGGATGTCGGTTACTAGGAAACAAGAGTCTCTAGAAAATAGGCTAAGTACACCGGCGGCCTTGGATCACAAAGATTTATCATGGGGAAGATCTGAAAAAGAGTTGGAATTAGAATAATGTGTATATTAATCTAAAATAATTACTAATATCAGAGGGACTCATTGAACAAATCCAGCAGACTTGTGACGGGCCTCCTGTTTTAGTAACATTTTTTACGAATCCATTAGAAATCTGTGAATGTTGCTCATTTACTTGAGGAGTGGAAACGTAAAGGTTCATGGGAAGTACAGATTGGAACCCAAAATGATATCTGCTTTCTGCAGGCCATCCTATTGTTCCCCCACCACCACTTCATGTTTATTTTATGCACAGAGTTGCCTTATTTGCCGGGGGGGAAATAGTCTTTGTGCACCAATAACATAAACATATACCACTTTATCGTTTTCAATGGCTTTAGAAAAAAATGAATTGCAGATCCTAGTCGGGAAGGGCTTTGTGTCATTTTGATTTTTCCATTTGAGGTGCAAAAATATCTAATGGTCATCCAGTCCTATGCACATGTACTAAGTCCCACTGAATTCAGTGGGGCTAACTCCCAAGTAAGCAGGCAGAGGGTTGCAGACACAGCACAGTCCTCTGCATATCTAGTTGGACGTAAGCCCCACTGAGCTCAAAGGGGCTTACTCAAGTCTTTGTCAATAGGATTGCAGCCTTAGTTGCATGCCAGTTGTTTTGCCAGGGTGGGAAGTGTGATCTCCAGTTGATCACTTAGGTCAACTTGGAAGCAAGTTGTGAAGTCACATGTTTCCCCATGGAGGTGGAAATGCAGGTTTGAGCAGGTTTGAGCATAGAAATGGACAGATTGGAACTAGTGTTGCTGCCAAATTGTATAAGAACTCAGGTTGTTGGATGACACCCGTGCACTGATAATGCTCACTTTTGTAATGAGCATTATTAATTTCAGATTGGATGCATGCTTCAGAGCATGCACAGTCTGCATCTAACCTAGAGCATTTCTGTGCATGCACTGAGTTGTTTGCTTTAACCCTTTTCTTTCGGGAGGATGTGTGATGATGTTACTCAGCAGCAGTTTGTCTCTCCTCCACACACCAATCAGTGACAGTAAGTAAACATTATGTAGCAGAGACACATGGAAACAACCAATCAGGAAGTGGAGAATAAGATGGTGATGCATGATGCCATGATGTATTACACAATTGCAAACTACAGCTCCCAAGATGTAATTTGATATTGCGCATGTGAAGTATCTTGCCTATACAGGGTGAGATTTTGAATTAATGGAGAACTCACATTCACAATTACAGAGCTAAATTTGTTACTTTCCAAGGAAATAGCAAATTCATTTGGAGTCAGTTCGCCTATCACTAATTGGATCAGGCTAAGCACACCCTCTGTCTTGCTTATTTTTCTTCTTCAGCTTAAACCCATAACTTCCCAAAGGTTGCTTTTTGGCTTAAAAATTGTTGGGAAAAGTTCTGCACTACTGCATGGAACATCTTGTTTTACTTTCAGAGAATCTGTGGTTGCTGTTCTCAAAATGAACTGAAAGGCCATTTCTACACCTGCCTTTCCCCCCAGGATCATCCCAGGACCATCCTTGTGCATCCAAAGGACACACACGGGATCCCGGGAGCAGGCAGGGACAACCCCTCCATTTTCCTGGGATAACCCTTAGATGTAGAAAGGGCCATAGTCACTAACTTCCTAGAGTGACATTAGGTTAAGTTTAACTGTAATTTTTTAAAATACAAGTGAACTTTTCAAAAAGTCAGCATATCTATGTACTTTGGTGACCCTATGGATTCTCATCTCTATCAGTGCACTATAGGAACAGATGAGGGCATGCATAGGTTTGGATTAGAAAATTAAAGGAAGCACCAAGCTTGGCAGCAGGTTGTTGTTGTTGGACATGTCTGGAACGGACAGGCCATTTTGCTTCATAAATATATGAAGCAAAAGTCATCAACTACTCCATGCCCCAGCAAGACCATCCTTCGATTGCTGCAATGAATCAGGAAGGAAACGGCTCCCTTCAGAATTATCCCTCTTCACAACTCAGTGAATTGCTTCCCACATGCCCTAAGAGTTTAAACTGGCTAGACAACATGTCTGGGCTTAGCTGTCACTTCAGCTTTATCCTAGGAGTCCCTGCTGACTTGGGTTGTCTTGATGAGAAGGTGCAACCCTAAGTAGCCAGGGATTAGTTAGAGGAACAGCACAATCACCAAGTCATTTGTGAGGGTCAGAATGACTGAATTGGCATGCCTGGCAACCACAAAATCACCTATCTTGAAAGGCCTCAAGAATGGGTGTTCACAGCCCAGGACCATGGAGGAGATGCACTTTCCCATCTGCATTGCACTGTGGGTGGTCATGTATGCCTCCATCCACACTTCATAGTACAAATTAGGGCTGTGCACCACCTCAGGCTGAGTTCCAAAAACCAAGGCAAGGCGGGCTGATTTGGCCGGCCTTGCCTCAGTTCTGAGTTGGTTCTGGGTCAGCCCAAGGCACCCCGAAGCCGAAGCAAATTGGCACCAAAGCTTTGGGGCACCTCAGGCTGCTTCAAAGTGCACTGGGCTAATCTCCCTGCTCATTTGCTGCCATTGCCACCACCTCCTCGCTCCTGCCACCATCACTATCACCACCACTGCATCTGAGAACCAGGCTGCAATTTTAAGATATCGTGGGGGCTCTGATTAGTACCTCTGTGGCCACTGTAGTTTGTGGCCATACCTCTTTGGCCACAAACTACGGTGGCCACATAGGTACTAATCAGAGCCCCCGTGATACCTTAAAATCACAGCCTGGTTCTCAGATACAGTGGCGGTGATGGTGATGGTGGCAGGAGCAAGGAGGTGGTGGCAATGGCGGTGGAGATGGCAATGGCAGCAGGAGCGAGGAGGTGGCAATGGTGGTGGCAGTGGTGGCGGCAGGTGAGCAGGGAGAGCAGGGAGAGGGAGGTGAGTCCAAAGGAGTCACGGCTGCCTTGCTACTGGCTTTTCTAAGTGCTGGCTGCGTAGCTTGTACCCAGGGATTTGCAAGGCTGAGTCGCCTCCGGAGTCCCGAATCTTGCCTTGGCTTCGGCAGCAAGGCAAGGTGCGCAACTCCCGAAGCACCCTGAGTAAAATCAGGGCTGTTTGGGGGGCTCCAAACTGGCCTCCGAGGTGAATTGGGGAGGGGAACATGCACAGCCCTAGTACAAATAGTACAGTTGCATTGGATGTTTCATGTCTTAATGTGTAGTATCATGCGACAATCATATTCCATCTGTATGCATGGCTACTGTTTTTACAAGGGAAGTTGCAGGGATATTGGAGGAATCCATCCACAGGGTGGAGTTCACTAAGCTTTCATCAGCTCAGCCTCCCAGACTCTGGTTTGCTTTTCCATGAACTGGTCTAACTCGATCTGCATCAACTTGGACCGGCTCATTGACTTTTGTCGTGTGTGTATGTGTGTGTGTGTTTCCTTGTAAATAGAAAGAAAATCTGGCAGTAATTTGCTTGTGCAAATTATGGCCTTAATTTGTGCAAATTATGGAAATTGCAGCCGCAATTTGCCCAAATTTTATTTATGAGAAAGAGAGGGGGGAAAGCCTCTGAAAAAGTCCCTGGCTTTCAGGAAAAACCCACATCTTGGCTCAAAAATGTGAGCCAACCCGGGTTGTATTTTCTAAAATGGGGCTGGCATTTCCCCCTCTGAAGCGGCTACTATTCGTGCACATTTAGTCCAGTTCTGAGAAAAATAAAATTAAATATGTAACCTTAAAAAAAATCCCATAGGAGGCACAAAGCTTTAGATTTCTTGGGTTTGGTATCTGAATTGAATTGGATGGCCTTTGAATTGGTCTGAGCAGAATCAGGTTGTTTTTGAAGCACTGAATCGGTACCTGAATTGAATCTTGTAGTTGGTGCACACCCCAGATAGATAGATGGATAGATAGAGTCTGATCTTTAAAGAAAACAATATGTTTCAAAGAAGTCTTAAGAAGTAAGTGATTTGTTCCTGCAAAGACTAATGTTATTGGTTTTAATAACCTTCTCTTTCAGAGGTTTTCCACAAAAAAGATCTGACAATACTTAAATGGGTGACTGATTTGATTTTTGAACTATAATAATTTTAGCCCAGCAACATGCTAGATTAGTCTTTATTAACCCACCATCATATGATCTATGATGACAAGACTGAAATGCAGCTTTAATCCCAGATTTGTTAAGAATTTAATTCTAATAAAGAGCCTGTTAAAGATTCTATGAGACCATTAAGTAACCTACCGTACACTCTCTAAACTTATCTTGATTAAATATACTGTCTTATCCCCCTCAAGATGTCAAAGACAATAAGGTTTGCTTATGCTGTGCTGTAAAGGCCTATTTGCATTGGTGGTTCTCTGTAATAGTATCACGTAGGACCTGTTCAAAATGCTCACCCCCTAACAGGAGTGCTCCAGATCTAGTCAGCCACTCATGTCTTTCTCTAATACACTACAGTGTAAAGGGTTTGAACATGGCAATGTATGACCCTGCCCTGCCCAATTTTTCATTTATTTTTCAACTTGATAACATGGAGGGATGTCAAAGGAATCTGGTTTGGGGGTGTAGCTCGGTGAGTTTTCACCACCTCGGCCTCCCAGGTGCCAGTTCATGGATCCCTGAACAGGTTCAACTCAGCACATGCTAAATTGGGCAAGCCCAGTTTCCTGTTTTTTTATTTGTGCACATCTTGATTTTCACAATTTGGGATTTGCACAAAATCTCAGCTGTAAATGGCACAATTTGAGCAAAATTGCGGGCGTAAATGGTCCGCTCTGCCTGCAATTTTATGCAAATTGTGCGGTTGATGGCCACAATTTTGCAGAAGTCCCGATTTGCATAAATATTTCCAGCTGCGATATTGCAGAAATCATGGTTCGTAGACATCATCATCATCATCATCATCATCATCATCATCATCATCATCCTATAATTATTTCTTACCCGCTCCTCCCTTTGTATCAAGGCAGGGAACAAATTAGCATATCAATAAATATAAATCAAATACATAAAATTAATTAAAAGAGCATATAAAACCAATACAATATCAAAAAACAATCAAGATATCTTAAAATTCATCTGGGTAGGCCTGGTGGAAGAGGCTAGTCTTTATAACTCTCTCTCTCTCTCTCTCTCTCTCTCTCTCTCTCTCTCTCTGAGAGAGAGAGAGAGAGTTAAGTTGACGAATCTCCTCCGGCAGGCCATTCTGCAGTCTGGGGGTGACAGACAAAGTTGTGTGGTCTTGCAGGGCCATCTAGCAGCTCACCACCACCCCACACACCAGGGTCAGACAAATGACAAAAGTCTGGCAAGCAGAGTGCAAACAGGACCCAGAGGAGTTCACTCATCCTAAAAAAAACCTGTGGCTTCTGGAGCCAGTGATTATGCTGATCCCTTAACAGGCTGTATGTGTATGTGTTGTTGTTTTGTACAGATTGGGATGGGATTTGATCTTTCTTTCTTTTCTCCTCCTCCTCCTCCTCCTCCACCTCCACCTCCTCCTCTTTTTCCTTATCTCAGGGTAGCTCCTCCTTCTGGCTCCATTTTGGCTCCTGCCCTGTTGGCACACAGGTTCTGAGTTTACTATTCCAAAGAGTGATGGCATTAATAACACTAACACAAAAACAAGATGGAGGTGAGGCACTTGGAAAGTGGAGAAGGCTGAAGGGAAGGGAAAGATTGTTCTGGAAGGCAGGGAGGGAGACAAGACAGGCCGTAAATTGGAATGCACATCATTGGCTTCTTGTAATTTTGAGTCCTTGTTGCAGTTTCCTTGCTGGAGCTCAGAATTCATAGGAGTTCAGCAAAAACTCCTGTCCAAAATGATTGTGTGTCTTCCACCAGCCATTTATCTTGGGGGCAGCTCAAGGTTGCCCATGTGCATCCAAATGATGCACAGCTGATCCTGGGGTCAACCAGAGATGACCTTTCAGTTGTCCCAGGATAACTGGCACTCTACTTATCCTGATTTTTCCTGTGGTCCTGGGACAACCCTGAGGACCGTGGGCAGTGTGGTACAGGCTCCTGGCTCCTCCCTCCTCCCCGCAAGAAGCAGGGCTTTTCAAATGGGCACAGAGCTGTAGGGGTGGCTCCATGCCCATCAGGTGTGTGTGTGGGGGGCAGCATTTTTGTATCCCCAGGATGGCTCTCAGCATGTTGGGTTTTTCAAAGTTTTTTTTTTATTATTTAAAAACAACAACTTACCTTTGGTACAGGATCATGCCCGCATGAATGCACAAACCTCTCCCTTCTTAAAAAATGATGCTGGACCAGGAACATCCCTCTTGAATTCCAGGATGTAGTGTTGGCGTGTGCACCCGAGGGGACAATCCCAGTAGCTGTAAAGCCTGAGATCCTCCCCACATCCCAGAAGGCCTGCAGGTATAGATGTTTCCTATGCTGGAGGGGGGGGAACATTGGCTCCTCCCTCCTGAAGCCCCCCTCCCAAATCCTCACCCCGTTACATCATTGGATTTCCTTTCTCTGCGCTCAAAGAGGCACAGAGGGTGGTAGGGCCTTGGGGAGGTGAAGGCCCTCTCTGAGACCCCATAGCCTAGAGGTTCCACCATCCCTGCTCCAGAGGCTACCGTAAAGAATACATAATCAGTGAATTTCACCCTGTTTGTTAGGAAATCCAGCTGAGTTAATACATTTTCTAACATACAATCTAAACCCAAAGTTTCATTTCATGCTTTACACAGAGATAAACATCCTGTGGCTCAAATGAACTGCATCAACATCTAGCGGTTTGCATCATTATCTCTTAGTCTAAACTGGTGTTGTGGTTTAATCTAATTCCACAGCAGGACAGGTAATCTCACATTGTTCCATATACCACCTAATTGGGGGAGGGCAGGGAAGGTGGGTTGATTTATCTTTGATTCCCCCCACCTCGAGCCTACCAAAGAAGCCCTTTTCTACTGAACATCTTTCAGAGGTATTTTAATACTTTGGAATGAATGATACTGGGAGGACGTAGGTTTAGATTTTTAAAAAATAGGCAAAAAGAAAAGAGGATTAGTGGATGAGGCTACTCCAGCACTTGAGAGCACATCAGTCATGCCCATTCATGCATTTTGGGTTTAATTTGTATATAAACTTTTCAGTGGAGGCTGGTGACTCTAATGTCAGTGGGGCAGTTAATCTGCTCTCGAGCTGTTCAAAGATACCTTGAGAATTCTGACTGGTTCTGACCGAAACCTGGCATCCCACAGACATCGGAGCCACCAGCCACCACTGAACTATGTGCACTGAATCAAAATGTCCTTAAATATTTCAAATGTGCTGAATCTTCAAATTTCAAAAGTTGGATCCCTGCCCCATATAATAATAATAATAATAATAATAATAATAATAATAATAATAATATATTTATTTATTTAATTCTTATCTGTCTCTCCCTCTGGATCAAGGTGGGGAACAACATTAGATACAAATACCATAAAATACATAAAACTAATTAAAACATATACAGCTAATACAGTATTAAAATAATAATCAAATGTCTTAAAATTCGACTTGGTAGGCCTGCCGGAAGAGGTCAGTCTTTATGGCTTTCTTAAACTCAGAAAACTATTAAGTAAATTAATCTCTCCCAGCAGGCCATTTCACAGTCTGGGAGTGGCAGAACAGAAGGTCCTCTGGGTAACAGTTGTCAGCCTAGTTTTCGCTGACTGGAGTAAATTCTTCCCAGAGGAATATAGCATTGTTCTGAGGGGAATTGTGGCTACCTCCTGCCGACGAGAATCCTACTACTAATAAGACCCCATTTTATCTCTATTTCCCCAAAATTATTGCCAAAATGCCTTTTGCTTCACCACCTGTGAATGGGGCAGTTTAACTAGGGAATATTATGGCTCAGTCCTGTATATCGATTATTTATTTAATATGGCATTTATATCCCACTTTTATTTCCTCTTGGAAGGAAGCTCACTGGGTGACTTTGGCTCTCAGCCTAATCTACCTTGCAGAATTGTTGTGAGGATAAAATGGCCCTCCTCCTCCTCCTCCTCCTCCTCCTCTCCATTTTACCTTCACAACAATCCTGTGAAGTAGTTCAGGCTAAGAGTCAGTGACTGGCCCAAAGTCATCCAATGATCTTCATGCTCAAGTGGGAACTGGAACCTGGGTCTCTCAAGTCCCAGTCCAATACTCTAACTGCCACACTACGCTGGCTGCATAAAAACATGGGAAGAGGAATGAGGTTGTGGTGGGTAGCCCTGCCCCTGAGCTTCATATGTTGACTGGGGGCTCATCTACACCAAGCAGGATATTACACTACGAAAGCAGTATGGAAGCAGTATATAAAAGGCAGGAGCCACACTACTGCTTTATAGCAGTATTGAAGTGCACTGGGAACTGTTGGGGCCCACTGACACATACCATATACCGCCTTCATACCACTTTCATAGTATTATATCCTGCTTGGTGTAGATGTGTCATGGACCCCAATAGTTGTCAGTGCACTTCAGTACCACCATAAAGCAGTAGTGTAGATCTTGCAGTGCACTTCAATACTGCTATAAAGCAGTAGTGTGGCTCCTGCCTTTTATATACCGCTTTCATACCACTTTCATAGAGCTTAGGTCTTCTGTGGATTGGCTATTTTCTGTCTGGTCCCAGTCCTTGTCACTTAATGTGTTTCCCCATAAGTCTGCTCCATCCCTTTCCTGAATTAATCTGTGTATATCTGCATGAACATGTGTACATTTAAGGATCTGTTTAAAGTTTATTTTCTATCAAAATATGTGTTTCAAAACATATTTTCACCCAAAATATGTTTTCAGACTGTATTTTTATTTTTATTTTGTTTTTGAGCCAAAGAACTGTGTTGGAAGGTTTGGGAAGTGAGAAAGCTTTCCGATAGCGAAGTTCTGATCTACACATTTGTCTGGGGGTGTGAATATTCGATCAGTTCATACTGGAATTTGTAAGGATCAAATTCCTCATGCATCCCCAATATAGAAGCCGTGTGTCTAGAGTTTATATGTGCATAGATTCAGGAGGTGGGGACTTCACAAGGTGTGAAGGCCATAGAAAAGGTCAGAGGGTGCAATCATGTCTGCCCTCAACATATTGATTTTTATTTATTTCATCTCATTTCTATACTGCCCCATAGCTGAAGCTCTCTGGGCATTTTACAATTATTCATAATTACCCCACATTTTTATCATCTACATATAGGGTGACCATATGAAAAGGAGGTCAAGGCTCCTGTATCTTTAACAGTTGTATAGAAAAGGGTATTTCAGCAGGTGTCATTTGTATGCAAGCAGCACCTGGAGAAATCCAATCTTCATCACAACAGTTAAAGCTTTAGGAGCCCTGCCTAGCATGACCAGATACAAAAGAGGGCAGGGCTAAAACAGCTTTAATAGTTATGATGAAGAGGGAGTTTCACCAGGTTCTGCATACATACAAATGACAGCTGCTGAAATTCCCTTTTCTATACAACCATTAAAGATACAGAAGCCCTGTCCTCCTTTTCATATGGTCACACTATCTGCATAGGGATTCTCTCTCTCTCCCTCTCACATAGAGAAAGGCAGAGAGTTATAAACTGTGAATAATACAATGAACTTTGGTGGTATTTTTGGTTATTTACTTATTGGAAAGGGGAATGCATGCTGTTCCTTAACTGTTCTTTAATTAAATCTGTTTTTTCACTACCTGAGACCATATGGCCACCCTTTATTGTTCATACTTTCTACCACCTTACACTCCTTCCTTCCTTCCTTCCTTCCTTCCTTCCTTCCTTCCTTCCTTCGATCCATCCATCCTTTTTGTGAGAACATGTTGTTCAACAAACACATTTACTGCTTGCTAACTTTGCATTGTTGGAATGAATTAAGTTTGAAATGAAATTAATTAAAGCTGATGAAGTTTTGTTTATCCATTATTCAACAGCTCATTGGAACAACAGGGCATACAGTAGCTTCATTCAGAGCATTACTTTTCTTGAGCAAACTTCTCCTTTGAGTCTTTAAGCAAGAGTTCAAATTTTGCATTGTTGGGTCTCTCTCCCTCTCCTTTCTCCCTCCTGCTCTGTGCAAATAATGTAATTAGCAGCTTTCAGTGCTCCCAAAAAGAACTGCAACCCAGAAGCTCCAGTGATTATTGCATCAAAGACCAAAATCTACAGGGTGTGTGTATGCCTTTATTAAAATGCATGCCAATTTGCAAGAATGTTTCTTGAACTTCTCTTTTATCCTGAGTTCTTGTAGATGATGGGAGGGGTAAGGAATAAATATGATACTCCCCAGCCAATCACAACATACTGCATATTGAAATACTTTCTGTGATTTTCAAAGATAAATTTAATGTGGGCAACCAAATCCTATACAGTTGTTCCACTTCAAAGATTTACATTCAAGTAAAGCCAGCTCCAATCCTCCTGAAAATCTGGGTACCATATCAATCCCATCTGATAATAAAAGGGTTAGGGATTGCCTAGCAAGCCTCTGAGGTCACGCTAAAGTAGATATTAGCAAACCAAAATTGAAGGCAAGATGAGAAGAACAAAGCCCTAGAATGAGGGGTGAGTAAGAACATAAGAAGTACCATGCTGGATCAGGCCATGGGTCCATCTAGTCCAGAACTTTGTTCACACAGTGGCTGACCAGTTTCGGCCAGGAATCCACAAGCAGGACACGAGGTGTAAAAGCAACCTCCCACCTATGTTCCCCAGTTTCCTGCCTCTGGTACCAGAGATAGCACATAGCCATCGAGACTAGACGGCATTGATAGCCTTCTCCTACAGGAATTTTTCCAACAACCTTTTAAAGCCATCCAAATTGGTGGCTATCGCTACAAGAAATTCCAAAATCAAAAGCAGCATTAAACGCTAGAACTAGGGACAGGTGAGAAATTCATTCCATTTCAGTTTTGATAATAACATACCAAAATTTGCAAAATTCTCCATATTTGGGACAAAAAGATAATCGTCATCCAAACGAAGGACTTTTAGTGCTTTGGTATTAAAACTCTGGGGGTGAATCTCTGTATATTCAACCATTAGTGTGGAATTAGCTTTGCCATCTCTTTTTATTTACAGGCTCCTCATCATTAACAGCTATATGGCAGTCAGGTACAACATGGTCCTCTCCATATTGGATTTTGTCAGTACAGATGCACAAGAATTTCATTTCAGCTGCTTTTTGATAAGAATTTATCAAAATTTATGAAGTCCATATTTGGAAGAGGAGGAACTTTAGTTTTTAAACATTCAAATGCAGGAGAAACTGAGGGCATGTCTAGACTTCCCAGCTTTCTGGGAGGGAGGGGGGATCTTGCGATATGCTAATCACGAGATCCTCCCCCTCAGTCCACATGTGGTGCGCAATGTCCTGGGAGGAAGGAGGACGTCGCACCCACCATTACTGAAAATGAGCGCATGATTGCTCTATCAAAAAGTGAGTGTTCTAAAAATATAGGCCGCACTACTTATAGGCCTCCCCCCATCCCACCCATGATGGGCATGGAGCTCTTGAAGAGCTTCATGCCCCGTGCCCGGTTCCCGGCTCCTCGTGTTTACTCACGAGGAGCCGGGACAAACCGGGATGGCCGCCCACACATCCTGCGGTCTCGGGATCATCCCTGGACTGTGGGAAAAACCAGGAAAAAAGTGTAGGGCAATATGCAGTGGAAATGCAGTGATCTTCCCTCCCTGCTCCCGGGTTCCCCTCTGCGTCATGTGGATGTACAGGGACGGTCCCAGGACGAACCCCAGGATATCACCCCATGTAGACATGCCCCCAACCTGAGAAATTCACCCATCCCTACCTGGAACTGGATTGGGAGCAGACCATACACTACAAGTCAGGCTAAATAAGCCTCCCATAATCAAACAAACACATTCATTGCTGCCTTAAGACGGATCATCAAGAGCTAAGATTTAGGTGCTCCCTCAAAGTCATATTTAAAAAATGAAATGTAAAAGAATTAACATTCAAAAAATCAAATATGAATTCTAAAATATTGATGAATTTTATTTAAACAGCAGCAGCAGCAGCAGCAACAACAGTTTGGAGTCTAATGGCCAAAAATGGCTGTGCCTAAAACTCTACTCAGGCTTTATTGTCTGGATTTGTGGAGAGAGAAGAGGGGGCTGAACATTCTGTTGCCACCATAACATCCCTGCAGGTGCCAGATCCACCCTGAACATTCCTGGCTTGAGCATGAATGCACTTAGAAAACTGCCTGCAGTAAGGGAGTCCTGCACTCTCATGGTTCCTGGTCATAGGGAGGATTCTAAGAGCATTCAGCCAAACGCAATTAGAATTGCCTTCAAGAACTTCCTGCTCAGTACAGGAAGATTAGGGGTGGAGCTGGCACACACCAGGATGTAAGGGCTCGGGTAGCATGCGTGACCTTACTGTTCCCTCCACAACTTACTTATACATACATACATGCAAGTACAGTGCCATCAGTGTACATGGTAGGGATGGGTGGTTCAGTCAGCCTTGATTTGATTGAGGTTCTAAATTTATTCTCTCCTTCTCCTTCTCCTTCTCCTTCTCCTTCTCCTTCTCCTTCTCCTTCTCCTTCTCCTTCTCCTCCTCCTCCTCCTCCTCCTCCTCCCCCCATGACTAAAACATGTGTGTGTGTGTGTGTGTGTGTGTGTGTGTGTGCACATTTTAGAAATGTACACACTTTTCTCTGCACATTTTTTAAATGTGCTCTTATTCACAGAAGCATTTCCTTTTCTGGTTTTATGGAACACATCACAAATTCAGAAATGTACAAATTTCTGACTGCAAATTGTGTTTAGGTGCATGTTTGATTCTGGCAGGTGCAAATGGGGAAAATGCAACAACAACTTGGCAGAGTGAATGTTTCAACCCTCCCGGTGGCATCTTGAAAGGCAACCCTGATCATTTCATTTCCTGTTGTTGGACTGATTACCACTACCATCCTTCTGAGCAAGACAATGATCCAGTGAAGATGGCAGGGAAAGGAAAACCGCATAGACAAGCTCTGTTGGAGGTTCAATGTACCTCAATTCCACTTAGCAATTTCTGACTTCCATGCACATGGTCCAAGACACATAACACCAATAAATGCCAGGGGGAGGAAAATTAAACTAGAGGCATAAACAAGTGGAGGAAGTGTTTTGAGATGAAGAAGGCTGAAGGTAGACAGAGAAGAGGTGATGAGGCAGAAAAGAAACAACGCTGTTCCAAACTGTACAAGTAACACAGAGCGGGGGGCGGGGGAAGAGGAGAGACTCTCTGAGCAGCAATCACACAAATTGACTTTAGGAACAGAGGAGAAGGCAACATGAAGGGCAGGGAAAGCAGATTAAGAGACTCCATTCAAATGATCCATTGGAGAAAGTACACAAGGCTGCTAAGCTACGCTTGCTAAACAGAATAAACATAATTCAGGGCATGGCAGGATGTTCCGTATCTGTGTATCCTCTAACAATACTTCTTGGCAATTGCCGCCACCAAGTGGAAACGGTGACTTACAGAGCAGCCTTATGCATGTTTATTAGGCCTGGGATGTACTCCTCCCTTGCAAGCTTAGTTTAGGAGGATTGCAGTCTTAGAAATGGTACTGGATCTGTTAATAGCAGCTAAAAAGTGGATTTCCTGTCAATGAATAAGAAAAGACCTCCACTCCTCTACCAAACTCTTACTGGACTAGCAACACATATATGTCTAAATTGACTAATATTTTTATTTATTTATTTAGGAAATGAAGGCAGCCGGATGCTAGATTTGATTTATTGCTGGTTGAAAAAAAACAAAAAACAACAACGAACAAACAAACAAAACTTGAGATGACATGAATCCATACTCATTCTTTTCTTCATTACAATTAGCAATAAAATACCCCCTTTTTTTCTTTTCTTTTTTAATGGCATTGGTAGCCAAGGAGTTGCATGCCAGCATCCCTATGCACTGGGGTTTTCAACATTTTTCCTCCTGTGCCTTTTGTAGCTACATGGCAGGGACAACTTCTGTTGGTGCTACCTGATTTTCCTATACCAGAGCTGCATTGACAGCTAACAGAGGAGCTGAGTGATATAAGGTCTTCCTAGGTGTCACCATGATAGACAGGGATTCATTGCAGGCCATTTTAATATATGCTGAGGGTGATGATGACTCCCAGAGAAATTCAGAATGCTGAGTAGACATATTGGCTACCTGGCTCTACATAAATCTTTCTTGGTATCTCAGTGCACTCAATTGTACCCTTATGTAAACAGCCTTGCGTTGTCTTCAGCGACAAGGAAGCCACTGTGGAATGAAGGGCCATTGTCTAAGGCAAGGGACACCAGGCCATCAGCCAGCAGTTGGTGGGTGTCAAATTGTCCCAAACCTCAGGGAGGGAGGGAGCTAGGCAATGGTAGATGCCACCCTCCCTTCCAAAACAATATTGATTGCTTTTAGAGGTGGCAGCCCTAGACTTACTTGGCAACAATGGTCACACAACGTCCAGAAGAGCCTTCTTACTCCTATAGCCAGGGCTTTAGGGATCATTCTAAACAATACTGTTTTTGTGCAGTAAATGCATAGTCATTGATCATTTATGGCAGGAGATCCAGGCCTAATCTACACCAAGCAGGATATTGCACTATGAAAGCGGCATATGGTATGTGTCAATGGACCCCAACAGTATTCAGTGCACTTTAATACTGCTATAAAGCAGTAGTGTGGCTCCTGCCTTTTATATACCACTTTCACACCAGTTTCAAAGTGAAATATCCTGCTTGGTGTAGATGAGGCCCCAGATGTCTTTCTTCAAGATTGCTTCTCCAGTCTCCTTCCATGAACCTCTTTCAGCCTGAGGGCTAAGATCCATTTTGGAGAGGCTCTCAGGGGCTACATTCCAGTAGTAGAAGGGGCCAATGGCAAAAAGGTGCAGGGGCACAAATACCTACATATTTTCGCTTCAAGCTCTTACTGCCACTAGCTACACCTCAGGAGAGGCATTTCAACCTTTTCAAAGGGTGAGGGTGGGGGGGGGGAGAAATCTGGGAAATAACTGAAAGGGTGTGGGACTGGGGAAGGGTTAGTACCAGCCATTTTATCAAGCTCCTCAATGAAATGAATTTGCAAAGCTCCAAGGAAACAAAATGAAATTAGTAGATTTTGGCTTTCAAGCACCCTGGTCCTCTGTTGTGTGTGCTGCTACATCCTTTGCAGCAACAAAGCAACAGGCTGCAGGTTCACTGCGAATCCAATATGCACACATCACGTCTTTGTTTTCCTAAATGATTTGAAGGTCAGGCAAATGTCCTTAACAGTAAGATCTGACTACATGAAAATATTCCCAAAGGCAGTATCCAGTGAGGCTATTGCACCAGTGCTTCCTTCCCCCATCAGTTCTGTTGCTGATTCCAATGTGCAAGTGGGACCCAACACGGGTACAACAGAGATTTAACGCTTCCTATAGGAAGCACCAAAATGAGCAGAAACACTTCAATCAGGACAGGTTGGTGGAGCTCTTTATGTGAGCTCTGTTTACGTGCCAAATTCCAGAAATGGGCGTTTCCACTCATTTCTGGATGCTCCAGGAAATGTTAAAACTCTGATGCACAAGAAGTGGGGCTCTCTTGCAGAATGGAATCAGTGGGGGTGCAGTGCCCTGTTGGACCTCACTGTTCAGAACTTTTGCCTGTACTGCAAATCAGTTTGAAAAAATAAGAACATGGATGGATAGATAGATGAATGGATGGACGGACGGATAAATAGATGACATTATGAACATACGTCAGCACAAAATAATAGGATACTGTGTGCACACCAGAGTTGTGATAAATCTGCAAATGATTTATTTCCATTCTATAGGAGGACAGCCTTCCAGATGTTTTGTACTTCAACTCCTATCAGCCCTAGTCAGCATGCCCGATGGTCAGGAACCCTGGGAGCTGCAATCCAAAACATCTGGAGGGCACTCAGTTAGGAAAGGCTGATATAGCTGGTGACAGGCCAACAAAAGCCAGGCTGAGAGATGAGCTAAATTAAAAACAAAAACAAAAAAAAACTCCAGGGGGACCCCAAATATAGTCCAATGAACGTCAAGCATGCTGACTGACTTTTGTGGGGGGCATAAAACTAGGGAGTGGGGAGATAGAATGGAGGGGCTGTAAACCTGAATAGGAGCACTCCACATTGGACTGTTTTGTTGCAGGTTCCACTTGTTCCTTCTGTTTGCCATGTTCAGGCTATGGGTGCTAATGTCCCATTGATTATGTATCCAGAATGCTACCACCCATACACAAAATTAAGGTATCAGCCTGTTGAAAGGAACCCCAAGTTTGATAGTGGTACAAAAAAAAAAAAACATTAGGGAAGAAAATCCTAAATTGGTGGAGGGCTAACAACCACCAATGAGGACTGAGTGTGCTCAGTCACTGCAGAATGCTGACTGACTGGTGGGGTGGGGTGGGGTGGGGTGGGGCAGAAGATCAGAGGAATGGAATGGCATGGAATGGAATGGAGCGGCTGGAATCCTGATCAGCAGAATTCCCCCATTGCAACATTTTTTTCTGCTGGTCCCACTCATGTCTTTCTAAATGCCATTGCTGTCTCTTCTTGCAGAGATGGCAAACTCTACAAGGCATTCTCTGTCAATCTTGTATCTCTGTGTCAGTCATATCCACAGTTTTAATCTGCTTTCCACTGGTTATTAAAATACATGGAGATTTCTGTAGGGTTGAGACAAATGAGAAATATCAGTGGGCAACTAGCCAATTATTTCCTTCTCTTTCTCTCCTGATGATGATGAGGTCACCCTGATGGGAAGGTCATCTGTGGTTTCTGTCCTCACAAAACCCAGCTCCCCCGTCCTTTTCCTACCCATATTTTCTCAAAAAATTCAGTTCATTTCCCCCCTCCCCTCCCCTCCCCTCCCCATGTCCTTCAGCATTGGGGTTCCAGGCAAAGCAGGCGTGATATGCATAATATCAGAAAGGGAAACAATTAAAAAAGAACCATGTCATGTCCTTCATGTCGGAGGAAGCAGCCTGGGGCTGCTGAATGAACTTCTCTCTGTAAATAACACTTAAGGGGCTGCTGTTATTAGAATAGCAATTATAATAGCACATATATTGCTAGGGTTATAAATTCCTTATGGTGTCTTGAAGCAAAGGTCATTGGGAAGAAAACAAAGGGAAAATAAGTGCCAGTTTTCCCGAGAGAATTTTATTATCAAGTTAAATTATCAAGTTGGATTGTTTGTTAAAATGTTCAGTCATCTCCCAGCCTGGCTTTTATTGGCATGTCACCTCCTATATCAGCCTTCCTCCAGATGTTTTGGACTACAGCTCCCAGGGTTCCTGACTATTGGGCATGCTGGCTAGGGCTGACGGGAGTTTTTATTCTCTTGCAAAGACAGGAGAATAAAAAGAAATATGCCAATAAAGTGATGGTGATGATTACCATAGGAATATATTTTGCTAGAAGGTATTTACTTTCATTTAATTAAACAACTTTAATAAAATAAGTAGCACGCAAAGCACTTCACATAAACTATATTAAGGTATGCAGGACTCATTTGACAGCATGCTGGAGAAGGTTCCTCACAGCAGGGTGGTGGTGGTTATGCTTGCGCATAGCAATTTATATGTGTAGCCCACGCAAAGGGCTTTATACAGCACATAGATCTTGCCGGTTCTGCTATTGCTCCCCTCTGTGCAACCCAGCTTCCTTAGGTGCTACTATTGCCCTCATTACTGCAGTATATACAAACTCTTTCATAATCTATTAATATGTACAGTACCCCCTTGATGTTAGAAATAAACCATTCCAGTTGCAGACCAAAGTCATAAGGATTTAGAAGTGGAGTGACTTGTTCAGCTATAGGTGGGAGGGGGTTGAACCACAGACTGAAACACATTCATGGTTTTTCGGTCAAGGAGGGAAATAATGAGATGAGGCAGGTATTTATGGTGTAAAATTAGAGCCACATTTATTGATGATGATCTGCAAAGGGAGACTGGGCCAGCCCTAGTCTACACCAGCAACTATGCTAGGTGTTATACTGGGAGAAAGTATTCTAGGTCAGCTGAGTGGTGTCTTGCGATTGCCACCCCCAGGCCATACCCCTTTTGGGGAGGGGAAGCCTTCCCTTGTCACTCTACCCCTGGGCCGCCCAACACCAGGTGGAGTGAGTTAAGTTGGCCTCACAGGAAAGCCCTATCCCCCCACTGGGGCTGCATGACCCTTAGTGGAAGGCCTGAAGTATCACCTGTCACCAGAACGGTGCCACAGAATGCTCACCATCCCTTCCTTCTAAGCCTGCCCACCCCTAACTGCCTAAAATTAGTGACCAAATTAACCTATCACCAAAATAAAAGTATTTTCTAAGACGCTTTCTCCCGACTTACAGTGTGAAGTACGCAAAAAGACCCAGAGTCCAGGCCAATCAGACTATGGGCCAAAAATTCCTACTCAGCCCCCGAAAGGGTGACCAGAAGAACCCACACTGCATACAGGGAGGGGAGCCACAAATGAGAAGAGGTGGTATGACGAGTGGAGCTAATAAAGGCTTTGCCACCCCACCCTGCCACTGATGCCCCTATATTCACCATCCAATGGTGATTGGGCACGTCTCGCCTTCCCACCCCCCACCTGCAACTGCCTCCCCGTGGCCATGTGCCAGGACATGGGGGAAGGGCATTTTGTAAAGCAGCAAGCAGCAGGAGCAACTTACCCAAGCCAAAATAATAATAATAAAAAAACACCTTAGAAGATCAGCAACAGTAACCTTTAAAAATCCAAAGACATTTTCCTGACTTGCTTCAGATTTTATTATTTTCTTCTCGCAGGGGATCAATCCATGTATAATCCCTGTTTTATTCTTTTAACTTCTTTGTATATTGCTACTTTAATCTCCCAGGATATAAAATCACCCTGTTGAATTTATGTGTGGTGTTGGGGAGGGAGGAGGGTGGTGAATAAAAAATTCAGAGACTTCCCCAGCTGGAGAAATGACTATCTAATGGCACCAATCACTCTTGGGCTAAAAGTTACACCATTGCCCTCTTTCTCCTTGATGTTTACATGATGGATACTCATTTAGCAGCTCATCATGGAGGATCATGCTGCCTTCTATCCCAATCCATTCCAAGAGGCCCCGAACATGTAAATTCATTACAGCAGTTTCCCACTCTTCCAATTGCAGCTTCTTGACTTTCAGCAGCACTTGTGCAAATAATAACTTTTGCCTTCCTCATTTCTGGGTCTGTCTGTAAGACTTAACAATTGCGTCCTTTTGCAAGACAGGCATGTATTCACAGGAGAGAACTCACCTGTTCCCTGAATCACTCCCAGTCCTTTCCATTTTTGTTTTGCAAGATAGCTCTATTTTGAATGCCTTGTCCATTGAATGTTCTGTATTTCATGTGGAAATACCAGACTTAATTCTCTAACAGTAGAAGTGGGGAACTTTCTTCTGTCAAGAACTGCATCCCTTTGGTAATCTATTAGGGGCTGCATGTTGGCAATGAGTGGGCCTGCAGTCAGTGGAGGGTAGAAGCAGGTAACCCCTTCTGTCTGTCTCTCTTTCTATTACCCTTTTTTCCACTCACACTTTCTGCCACTCCTTCTTCCCTATCCAGTGGGCTGTTGGGGGAGGAGGAGATCATTCTTGCCAGCGGGTGTTTCCCCCTACTAAAATTAGGCTTAACAGGTCCCCTCTACCCTCACATGGGTTGATGCCCAGGGAAAAGAGGCTATAGCATGTGCACTCAGAGATAGTTCAATGTCAGGTAGAGAAGGGTCAAGTCTGGTGAAGCAGGGTCACATCCAATAAAGCATAGTCAGGTCCAGGAGAGCAGGGTCATAGCAAAGTAAGGTACTCAGGACCTTAGACAGCATATGCGAGGGATACTGACTGTTTCCATACAAAGTCAGCTGTTGTCGCAGCAGACCACTGAGGCATTCAAAAGGATGCATAGGTTTAGCCCCTGCCAGATGTTACTATAATCCTTAGTTTCCCAAGTTATTTATGTAGCCTCATGCTTCCATGTTGCCAACAGAGAGGTGAAGCTGGAGAGGAATCATCCTCAGAGTCTGAGGTTGAGGGGACAGCTACGCCCCCAGGTCTGGAAGGTACAGGAGCAGTTTCCATTCCCTATTCAGCAGAGGGCTGCTACATCCAGAATGTGCCCATACACTTTACATCCATCCAGCAATCTAATTAACCCAGGTGGCAAAGCTATTGATTGGTCCTGGAGCCCTCAGAGGGAAAGCACCATACAGGAAGTACTGCAAAACTGTCACATTAGCACCAATTAAGTAAAGAAATGTTTACCCCAAATATGCCCCGGGAACCCCATGTGCACTTTGCACAACTTTTCACTGCATGTTGGCAATGGATGGGCAGTGGTAGGTAGGAGTCATCCCTTCTCTCATGGCAGAGATACAAAATGTTACTAGTACAGCAGCTTTTCTTTCCCTTTTCTTTGTTCTAGAAAAACAAATCCACTTTGCCCATAGCCTTAGCTTCTCCCCCACCTGCTGGATTCTTCTCCTTTCCTGGTTGCCCAACCCATTCCATCATCATCTATTACTGTTGTTGTTGTGGGGGGGGGGGGGTTGCAAAAGCTCCAAGAAAATGCACAGCTTGCCATGGTTGTGGGCCTCCTTCACAATCTTCAGCAAGGGAAGTTCCATACTACATGGGCACAGTCCATCCTTGGCCCCCCATCACAGCCTTTCCCCTGGATGGTTCTTGACAAAAAGCTGCATCTTGATAGCTAAGAGCCAAAGTGATGATCCATAAAGAACAAACCCAACAACTCCGGCGTCCGGGTGCCAAGCACAGCCTCCCAGCATGCAGCATTTAGCCCTTTCGCATTGGGATTGGTAATATTTCTTCTCTGGTTTCATTTCCCTCTTTAATTCTGTTTCTTTTCTTGCCTTTCTAAGGCCATAGCTAGACCTAAGGTTTATCCCTGGATTGTCCAGGGGTCAAACCTGTTCATCTAGGTGACACATAGGGGATCCAGTGCAGGGGCGAACCCTGGATGATCCCAGGATAAACCTTAGGTCTAGCTGTGGCCTAACTCTCCAGTCCGGTCCAGCTACCCACACTGTCCCGACAAAGTGTTATTTGCATTTTGATTACCCTAGATAACCCTATTTTTTGTCATCTCACCCTGCTGCCACCATGTCTATCTTCGATCTCACACCTTCTTATCTTATTTTATTTATTATCAGCTCACTCCTATCTTCCTATACCACCTCCTTCTTCTCTGACACTTCTCCAGCCCCCTCCCTTCAGTATAGATTTAACTAAATAATTGCAGGTCCAGTCTGAATGCTGTCACTGTACCTGATCCATCTATTCTTGTAAATAAATCATATATTCAATTGCTCTAAGTTTTGTCTCATTGCTAATTCCCCCTGTTTAAAGTTCTGACTTTTGCCATGGCCCACTGTGACTTTTTTTTGTTAAAGATGTGTGTGTCATTTGGGTAGATGTGTGTATGGCCATGCATGTATAGACAAGGAGATGGGGGTAACATGAGCTTAAAATCATCTTCCGCAAACTGCTTTTGCAGTTTGCAAGGTCCCTTTATCCTTTCCACTGTGAGTGAACCAGCAGCTTCTGGAGGGTGATTTTGAGTTGATAATGGTGGGCAGAAGCCCTCCGCCAGCCCTTCCTCTGTTTCAGAACACAGCCTGCCCGCAACGATTTTGGTTTTAACAAAAGAAGGAATAAAGCACAGAACTCTGTGTACTGAGCAATTTGAACCACAGCCATTGCAGGCAGCGGTGCCCCTTTTTGATAGCACTATAGAGCCGTCGGATTTGCAAAGAGTTTTGCATAAACACAGGTGGCTTCTTTGGAAAGCAGCATAAAATTAGCCAGCTACAAATTCTTCCACGACTGGTTCAAGAGCGCTTTTTGAACAGTTGCTCTGTGTTCTCATTAAGCCTACTAAATTCTTGTTTTTATGTACAAAGAGACCTGGGATTTTACTTGATTTACCCTTGCTATCTGGTAACTGCATTTTCAAGGCTGCCTGACAATAGTGGCACATTGTGATGCTCAGCAATCTAGTAATGGATAATTAGTTTGCTAAGGGCTCACTGCAACATGCATCAAATTAAAAGCAAAGGCACAACCTTCTCTTCCTATTTTCCCATTACAATCTTCCTCTGGTGTATGTTTCTTCGTCTGTGTCTGTCTTAATTAAATCATGCCAGTCCTCATTGGAACACACAGATTTTAAGAGTGGTCTTAATTTGAAGATACAGATTTTTGAATGGGAGGGGGAAACCAATCTACCAATTTTAGACACAGCACCAAAACTTGTCAGTACTAATCAGTAAAAAGAAAGGGACAAAAAGCACATGGGAACAAAATCTGTGGGCGCATTACACTCTGCAGCTGGCACAGAGTCCTGTCCGAATTTGCTAGGGCACATCTGGATGGCAAGGTCTCTGGGGTGCCCTCATTTTGCAGGGATGGTGGTGTGGAAGCTTAGCTTGGGTGAGATTGCCCAGCTAAGCTTCACACAGGTTATGAAGACCAACCATCATTGGACGTAGAGATGTGCAAATCTCTAAAACTTGGCCTCACCAAAATTCTCTGAATTCCATCTCAAAAATCATTCTGACTCTAGTCTGAATCAGATTGTGAGCTTTATTGGGTTTTTTTTCTTTTCACATGAAAATCCATATGCATCTTCATATGTGTTTTTCCAAATGCACACATCTTTGATATGTGCCCATTCTTCTTCCATTGATTAAAGTCTTTTCACACACACACACACACACACACACACACACTGCTGTCAACTGTCAAATACATTGTTTGGTCCTCAAGTCACATTGCAATATTGGAAATGTACGGACTTTGATCGCAGGTTGCATCTGAGTCTGTGTTAGTCCCGATGGTGTGAAATGGGTAAATCCTGATCAAAACTTGTCTGAAACAAATTTCTCATGCATTCCTACATTGGCATGGGAATTCCCATTGTATGGGCAGCTTGACTGGAATGTGTGAGATAAATCTATCCTCCTTTAGTTGGTCTAATCCAGGGGTGGACAATGTGTAGCCCTCCAGATGTTTTGCCTTACAATGCCCATCATCCCTTACCTTTAGCTGTACTTGTTAGGGCTGATGTGAGAATTGTAGGTCAGATCACCTGGAAAGCACAAGTTGCCCACCCCTGATCTAACCCTTTACTAAGCCATTTTAGCTATTGGCTATCATCACATCTTGTAGTTGTGAATTCCATCTAACCTGGAAGTCCTTGAAACAAGGGGAAATGTTTGGATTTATAGACTAGACACATTGGCCATAGCTAGATGGGGCAAAATCCCTGAGAGATCCATTGTCCCTCTGCATTCACAGACACACAGGGAATCCCGGGATCAGGGAGGGATGATCCCTCCCTTGCCCTGAGATCTCACCCTACCCTTTGAGCCCAGTTTTTCCACGGTCCTGGGCTGATCCTGGGACCACGGAATGTGTGGCCGGGCATTGCAGTTTCTCCCAGCTCCTCGTGGGGTGGGGTGGGGTGAGCGGGGAAATGAATATATATTTTTAAAAAACCTACCTTTGAGTGCATGAGCGCTTGTGCACATCTTCTGTTTTCTTTTTTTAAAAAATGGTGGGTGCAACATCCTCTCCCTCTGAGGTCATTGCGCACTGCGTGTAAACAAAGGGGGAGATCTCACGATAAAAATATTGCGAGATCTTCACCCCTCCATCTCACCAGACCCATAGTTCTAGCTGAGGCCATTGACTCCAATGTGATTTGTTAATTTCCCCCAATATAAAACTTTAAAATGTTGTTGTTCAAAACTTCGTAGTCTCCTTTCTTGATGGGTTACCCACCCCATGCCTAGGAGTCAACCCCAGTCTGAAGCCTCTCACACAATAGTCTGGGAGGCACAGATCATGTCAGTTATTACCAGAATTCACAAAGATAATTTTTCTCAGGCATTCTTAGTCATCAGGAGGAGGAGGAGGAGGAGGAGGAGGAGGAGGACAAAGAGGAAAAGGAGGAGGAGGAAAATTGGCATTTATTTATTTTACCTAACTTTTTATTCCCTCTACATTCACACATGCATCCATACTATTCAGTGTGTCACCATGTGATGCCCATTTTCTAGCAGCTGCGTGTGTGAACTCCTTTTGTTGAACAGCATTGTGCTTAAGTTTGATTTGTAATAGCAATTTCACACATGCAAGTCACACATGCAGTTTTTGGTTTTTTAACTAATAAAAATATCTCTTTATTTTATTTTTAAAATAGATGTTACTTCAATGAAAGGGAAAAATACCTAAGGTCAGACTTTTTTCTTTTCTTTTCTGAATCTGTTTGTTCTAGGACATCACATATAATGAGTATTGCTTTGCAAATTGATTTTCAATTGAACAACTTTCCCAGCACTGGAAATAATATGTTAGTTTGTCATCAACTAACTAATAATACGTTAGTTTGTCATTAACTTGTCATTTGCCAAGTCCCAAATTCTATAGAGCCATTCTGCTAATAGTGCCATGGGGAAGAAGAGTATTCTTTCTTCCAAAAGAACAATATAGTAATTTTTACTGCAGTCAGAAAGTGCATTGTCAATTCCAAGTCAGTAACCTCCACAATGGCCTTTGGGTCATCCAGAAGTACATTTAATAGATGTGCTGAAATCATTTTGATGTAATTGCTGAGTGGTGAAGACTTACATGTTAAGTTTGGCTGCAGCAACAATTTTGAGACAATGCAGATATTAAGCCTGCCACCCCATTAAAGAAATCTAAGTTAATTAAGGTCACAATCTGATGCATGTTTAGACTGTGAGAGTCCTACACCAACAGTGCAGGCTGGGGAATGCTGGACTTTTTTCCTGTATCAACATGCATAGGATTGTGCCCTAAGTATACAGTATGAGTTTCAATTGATTACATTTGCATATTAATTAAACAATAATTTTTGGGAAAAATGCATCCTAGATGGCACATTAACAAGTTCAAAAAGGGGGAGGTTCTTGGACTTACTTGCCTGAAAATCTGGAGAGCTGCTACCAGTCAGTGTTAACATTACTGGGCTAGATGGACCCATGGTCTGATTCAGTATAAGGGAAATTTCTGGGTTCCTATGTTCCACACAACTGGGCCTCTTAGGCTGACAATAATGCGTTCTAAAGTACAGTCCTGTGGGCATTTTATTTATTTATTTATTTATTTATTTATTTATTTATTTATTATTGCATTTATATCCTGCCTTTTTCCAACAAGGAACCTAAGGCAGCATACATAATCCTCTTCCTCCTCCCCATTTCATCCTCACAACAACCCTATGAGATGGGTTGGGCTGAGAGTCCGTGACTGGCCCAAAGTCACCCAGTGGGTTTCCATGGCCAAGTGGGGACTAGAACCCGGATCTCACGACTCTCAGTCTGAGGCCTTAGCTAGACCTAAGGTTTATCCCGGGGTTGTCCCGGGGTTGTCCCTGCCTGCTCCCGGGATATCCTGTGTGTCATTTACATGAACAGGGATGACCCCGGGACGATCCTGGGATAAATCTTAGGTCTAGCTAAGGCCTGACACTCTAGCCTCTAAACCACACCACACCACATCTCCTTGTGATACCTAACGTTCTGGGAAACATCTGTGCCAGGATGTAGAGTGGTAAATAGCTAACAATGAAGGATCTAGCATCAAAATAAGATACTGTAAATCAAAGGGATCACAATGAGCAATAACAGTCATAAACTAGAAAAAATATCAACAAAGGAAGGAACACTCAAAATGGCAATCATCGGATCTCTCAGGCTAAAATGCATCTACAACTATGTTTGAGACAACTGATTCATTTCTCGGTTGCACATTATGATGATCATGGATATTGTCTTACATATTTTTGTAGCTAGAAATCTGGTTTTGAGACCTGGAGAAAAATGCTTAACATGTGTCAAAGGCCATTCAGTGATCAAAGATCTCAGTTCTCCATGGGAGAACTCCTGTCTCCTCCTGTGGTGGGGATGGGAGCTGAGATGCTTGTGGATCTAGTGGATCCATGGCTTCTGCCTTTCACACTCACATGCCCACTTCCAACACTGCCATTTCCTGTCCTCTTGAGGTCATGATATTGACCTTGGGTGAGGAATTGCTGTGCAGTTTTTCACAATGGCTGATAGAGATGAAGTGATGGAGATCCCTGCTTGAATTTCCCATCTGAGGTCATAGCATGATCCAGTGTCTCATGGCCCTTCAGATGCCCTTTAAGGGCCATCGAATTGCTCCCAAAAATGCAAAATAAACAGAAATATGTCTTTCTGCTTACCTTGAATCATTAATGCGTAACACATAATTAAGATTTCCCATTTCTTTTCTTTTCTTCTTTTTCTCTTTTTCTTTCGTTAGAAAACTTGTGCTATCTTGGCACAGAGTTATTTAAGACAAGTTATGAACAGTACAAATCTTTAAGCCTGATGCACCATATGTGCCCATGACAACACACCACACACTGCTAGTTCAGTGCTGTACTTCACAGTTACAAGTGCAGGAAATGACCCTGGGAAAGAACCATTACTTTTCATCTTGCACATTCCCATACCAACCGCCCCCCCAGAACAGCATAGTCCATACTGCTCAGATTGCACATACACATACCTAACAGTACATTTTCTGTGGAGTTATGGGACACCACCACACGTATACTGGATGTCTGCATGTATACTGCACATTGCAAATAAGATTGCAACTGTTCATTTCCTTTGGAAAGTGAAGTAAAGGGTTACAGCAGCTAACATCAATCCATGCACAAAATGGTACTACTTTAGATGCTTTGTTGTGCAGACTGTGCCAGCGCGGAAGGGAGAGATTAATTCACAATCACTCTTTGGCTTCATTTACAAAAATACTGAAATTCACCTTTATTCTACGTTCAGGGATTAAGGGCCAAAGAGGTTCAACCAACGCAAGGATATATAAAGAAATTACACTTCCCCAAACATGGCTCACACATAGCAAACTTCCGCCTTCCCTAAAAGGCTTTCATCTTCTATTTGTGGGTTATGACCTCTCCTTTGGGGGAATCTCCAGCCTCAAATCATACCGGAAACTTTTATGTTCCATAATGACCAGAAATGGAGTTCTTGCTCAGAGGGCAGAGGTGAGCTATTCTTTTTATGTTGTTAGGAACCTAAGGCTGCACTCCATTCTGCTCTGCTCTGCTCTTGTGTGTGTGTGTGTGAGTGTGTGCGTGCGTGCGTGCACACGCCTATGTAGTGTTGCAGCCTGGCTGAAAGAGTCTGTGCATTATAACTGTCTCAAGGTTATTTATCCTTGCATTTTTAATCTTGCATGGTGCCCAGGGCTCTATAGTCACTCTGTTAGCTCTAAAGAAATAAGATATATTTAATAGGACTGTGCCGCATTTGTTTGCAAAATATGCCCTATGCCCTTTCACTTTTCTTCATCCCCTCTCAAATTGGAAAGTAATATAAGTAGCTTTAAACATCCCTAACTTTAAGCTGGACTGAAATCTGCCCCCTTGGTAATTGACCAGCCTTTTGGTTCTTCTCCATCCATCCTGTCCCCCCGTCCCCTGGCTTGGCCCCTGTTTTCCTTGAGTCTTTGCCAAGCCTATTAAATGTGTCAGTACAGCCAGGGAAATGGAAGAATTATGATTTCCATTTGGCTTCTGCAGCCGCTTAGTCTAATTTTCACTAGGCTCTGAAATATAGCAATTGCTTTGCTTTTTCCTTCTCTCTCTCTCCCCCCCCATGTCATTTTTGTCCTTTCCCCCCACTCTGTGTTTTGTTCATTCACTAGAGGAATGCAAACGTCTAAACAAATATAGCCGAACAGAGTAGAAGAACCCTGTTTTGCCTTATTAAAAAGAAAAGGAAAGGGAACTCGTTTGTTCCAGAGAGAAATTTCATTATCTGAAGCGTTTTGTGGCGAGAGGGAGGGCGATAATGAGGTTATATCTAATCAGAGCATATGGAATGCTTTACCATTAAGCTCCATTTTTCTCTGCTTCTGAACTCAAGAACGGAGAGAGAGGAAGGAAAGGGGTTGAGGGGCAGCTGTGAGACAGGCTGTTCCTGGGCCGCCTCAAATGCTGGGGGTGACAGGAGGGGTTGTAACTAATCGAACAGCTGACCTAGGGATGGTATCACAGACTCCATTGAGCACACCTTGGAGTCTTGAATGAACCTCTTTGGAACGTTTTTAATGTGAGCCCAATTCACTTGTTATGTGCAGAAAAGGGGAGGCACTGTCGCTCAGTGGTAGACCACATGCTTTGCATGCAGCAGGTCTCAGGTTCATTTCTTAGCATCTCAAATTAAAAAGGACCAGGAAGCAAGTGATGGGGAAGTCCTCCACCTAAGAGCTGATTTCTCTTAGGGCATGTCTACATCATGCCTTATCCCAGGGATCACCCTGGGATCATCCCCTGTGCACATGATGCACAGGGGATCCCAGGGGCAGGGAAGGATTATCCCTCCCTTTTCCTGGGATAACTGGGACAGCTTTAATCCTGACTTTTCCCATGGTCTCGGGATTGTCCTGAGACCATGGGACATGTGGCTGTCCATCCTGGTTTCATCCTGGCTCCTTGCGAAAAAACACGAGGAACCGGAAACCGGGCATGGGGCATGGAGCTCTTCAGGAGCTTCATGCCCATCAGGGGTGGGAGGGAGGAGCAGGATCTTTTTTAAAACACACACACACACAACTTTTTCGATGGAGTGCTCATGAAAAACAACCCAAAATGGCAGGCGCGATGTCCTCCTTCCTCCTGGGATGTCATGCATTGTGTGTGGACTGAGGGGAAGGATCTCATGAGCAGAGATCCTCCCCCCTTCCTCCTGGAATGCCAGGAGGTCTAGACATGCCCTTAGACTAAACTGGGGTTGGCCTTTGGCCAAATTTAATTTGGTCTTCAGCCTAACTGCAAAAGCCCTCTGCAAGTGATCAGTTCAGGCTCTAGCCAGAGCCATCTGTTCCTCCCCCACTAGCTAGGGTGAGAGCAGCTAGGGTTGAAGGAACAGGGAGCAATACAGCTATCAATGGCTGCTAGTTGTGATGTATGATTATTATTATTATTATTATTTATTTATATAGCACCATCAATGTACATGGTGCTGTACAGATAACACAGTAAATAACAAGACCCTGCCGCATAGGCTTACAATCTAATAAGTTGTAGTAAACAATAAAGAGGGAAGGAGAATGCAAACAGGCACAGGGAAGTGTAAACAGGCACAGGGTAGGGCAAAACCAACAGTGTAAAGTCAGAACAAACTCAATATTTGAAGGCTATAGGGAAAAGAAAAGTTTTGAGCTGAGTCTTAAAAGCAGTGATTGAGTTTGTAGTTCTCAAGTGTTCTGGAAGAGCGTTCCAGGCGTAAGGGGCAGCAGAAGAAAAAGGACGAAGCCGAGTAAGGGAAGTGGAGGTCCTTGGGCAGGCGAGAAGCATGGCATCAGAGGAGCGGAGAGCCCGAGCGGGGCGATAGTGTGAGATGAGAGAGGAGAGATAGGCAGGAGCTAGGCAGTGACGAGCTTTGAAGGTCAGTAGGAGAAGTTTATATTGGATTCTGAAGTGAATTGGAAGCCAATGAAGAGATTTCAGAAGTGGAGTGACATGGTCAGAGCGGCGGGCCAAGAAGATGATCTTAGCGGCAGAGTGGTGGACAGAGACCAGCGGACTGATGTGAGACGAAGGAAGGCCAGAGAGAAGAAGGTTGCAGTAGTCCAACCGAGAGATAACCAGTGCGTGAACGAGAGTCTTGGCAGAAGAGACAGACAAAAATGGTCGAATCCTGGCAATATTATACAGGAAGAAACGACAGGATTTAGCTACTGCCTCGATGTGAGGAGTAAAGGAGAGCGAGGAGTCAAATATAAAGCCAAGACTACGAGCTTCCTTGACCGGAGTAAGCGTGACATCGTTGACAGTAAGGGAGAATGAGAGGTGAGGAGAAGGTTTAGGAGAAAAACTAGCAATTCAGTATGAGATGCAGTATGCTTAGTACTAGTGGCTGGGGAACATCAGGAGGAGGATGCTATTGTGGCCAGACCCTGCTTTTGGACCTCCTACAGGCATTTGGTTGGTCACTTTGCAAACAAAATGCTGAACTAGAAAGGTCTTCATTCAGCTCTAGCACTCATCTTCTTATGTGAGGGGGGTGGAGAGAGAAGGGGACACTAGAAAGAAGAGAGAGGGGAAGAGTGAGACGCAGTGGTGTTCTTGCTACTTGTCTCATGCCTGATTCCCATTAGTATCTTTGATTGCTGCTCACTCTGCCTAAGTGGGAACCCTGGCAAACTGAGCATTGATCGGACGGGATATTTGCGCATGTTTCCAAATTTGTGCATGTTTCCTAATTTGCAAAACTTTCCTTCATTGACTTATTGCACATTTGCGGCTGCAATTTGCATAGACTCCAGTGCTTTACATCCCCAAATTGTGTAAAATACGCACATTATGGCCATAATTTTCCCAATTAAAAAAGCAAGTATGCTAATGGCAGCTGCAATTAGCATATCTTGGCTTTTTTAAAGCCAGAAAACCACCTGCAAAATCTGGAAGAATCACCAGGGCTCCAGGGAAATCTAGTGAGCCCCAAGCAGCTGGATTTCCCTATGGCAGACCCACCCATCCCCGGACTTTGTGAGGTTTGTCCATCCCTATGGTCCATTTATGAATATTTTCAGTTTATATGTGCTCTCACTTGTGCTTGTGTTCAGGCATGCTTGCATGTTTTGTGAGCAAAAATGGATTCTCATATTTCTCTCTGCCAGCCACAATATAGAAGAGGGTGGGAAACCTATGGGTCTCCAGATGGTGCCAGTGGAATTCCCATTATCCCTGACTATTGGCCATGTTGGTTGAATCTGATGAGAAGGTTCATCACCCCTGCTATGAAGGCTCAAGAACCTCAGACTCAAGAACTTCCTAGTGCAGCATCCTGTTTCACAGGTTGGTCAAACAAATGGTTTCAGGAAGCTCACAAACAATAAATTGAGGCTATGGTCCATTCCCACTATCACTTACCAGTGGTTGGTATTCAATGACATACTGCCTCCTAAAATTGAGTTTTTCATGAGCCATCCTGGCTGGGTGGTGCCAAACATTTCTTCCACATTTTTCAAGCATTGTCACCCAATTTGATGGAAAAGAAATCACTTTCAGAAAGGAATTCAAAGGAGAAGAATTTTTTTGGAGAATTCTCATTGGGTTTTGGGTACTTGTGCCTTACTTATGAGTTGACAGAGGACTGCACACAAGTGCCCTGTCTTTCATTGTGTCATCACCTCTCCAGCAGCCTGTAGCATCCTTACCTTTACACACTTCAATGAACTTCTTTTCTTATCCCCCAAAGAATAAAAGGCTACTTTGCAGAACCCCCACCCTGTTTTAGTGGTGGTTACTTTACCTCCCAACCATTTGCCAGAATGGAGTGGCTGCTGAACAGGGATGCTGGAAAAATCCAAGATGGTCTCAAATGAGTTCATATTTTTAAGACTCCAACCAGCAGAATTCGGACACACAGATACCGTGGACTTTCGAATCTTTTCTTTTTGACTTTCTTGAAATTTATGCAAATTTATTTATTTATTGCAAAGCCAAAGCTCTCTGGGCGGTTTACAACAGGAAAATACTCACGTTTCTGGTGAGACACAAACCATTCTGAAAAATATATGTAGGGAACGTTGAATGGAATGGGGGACAATACGCCAATTGTTATGTACTAACATATATTATGTAAATTGTTGCAAATCCTCTTACGGAATTACGTGCGTATTTTCCTGCATGCCAGAAAAAGAAATTCAAATGCATCTGTGTACAGATGCCAGAACCAATGACGCCACACAATCCATGACGAACATACAGCATGGATTTCACAAAATCTGGATATCCCGACTCCAGAGAACAAAGAAGCTAGAAATCTCTGTGTCTAAAGATTAGAGCTGTTCAGCATCATGATTGGTCCAGTGCATTCATTCAGCTGTGTGTGGGTGTGCATGTAGGGAGTGGGGAGAACACCTTCAATTTCTGTGCAAAAGTAAAAATGCCAAGTCTTCCCATCAACTGCCAGGGAATGGTGGTGGTGGAGAAAATCCTTCCCTTCTCTTCTAAACAGCCTCACAAAAGTTGTTGTTGTTGTTGTTGTTGTTGTTGTTGTTGTTGTTGTTGTTAGCAATTGACAGCTTTTAACAAGCTGTCCCCCCCTTTTTTTGCTTTCACTGAAAAAAGTGATGATCTTGGAAGAAAAAATGGTACCCAATGTAACAAAATTCAGGCAAAAAGAAAGAAAAAGAAAGTAAAGCATCAGCCGAAATGGCTCAGAAAGTTCCATTTCAAGTCACTTTTGTGTAAAGCTTCAAGCTGCACACCAGTGGCTCTGGCAGCTTATTACCTTCTTTTCAACCTCTTTCCTCATCTCCAGCTGTTCCAAGTGGGGAAGGGGGAGCTAATTTCATGGTATAAAAGCTGGCCCCCACCCCGATCCAGACAGTCTTGTCACCAAAAGCCAATGGACTCCAGATCATATCATCCGAGGCCTTAAACATGTTGCTCTTCCTTCAAATAAATAATAATAATAATAATCTCTCTCTCTCCCTCTCTCTCTCTCTTAATTCCCCCCCCAAAAAAACTTTTCCCATTCTCCTTCTCTTTGAAAATGGGATAAAACTCTCCAGTGCAGATGCCCATCTCCGAGGGAACGACAGATCCTACAGAGCTGAGTGACACATCTTATAGACACCAGCCGCGAACATCCGACCCCAGGAGCAGTGACACAGTGGGGGGAGGGTTGCGCCTGTGGAGTGCTTAGCTGTCAGCTTCCCCCTCCCACGATTTACCCATGAGCTATTCCACACTCTTAGACATGTTATTCTGTTCCCAGAAGGGAAAGAGATATTGGGTTTTTTTTGTTTAAATCACAGTGGAATTTGCTTATGAGAGACAAACATAAAGCCTGTAATTAACACCCAGGAAGGGTAATCCTGAGGGATGTGAGGAATGGGGGCAGAAGAAGCTCCAAATCCAAAACCCTGCCAGGCTCATGCCAGCATGGCAAAAGATGAGGGGCTGGAAGAAATATGTCATCTCAACAGATAGCATTCTTTCCCATCACTTGGAGAGTGTGATGGAGGGGGGGGGGAGAGATCCACTGGATTCAAGGCCTCCCCCGATCCACCCTAGCATGCTCCAGAACACCCCATTTTGCCTTCTCTGCCATTGGAGCACCCACAGCAGAGGAGAAATATTTATTTATTTATTTATTTATTTATTTATTTATTTATTTATGTATTACATTTCTATACCGCCCAATAGCCACAGACCTTTCCACAGCCACTGGGAAGAGGCCTCTGATGGTAGATCCACAAAATTCCTATGGCCCCTGCTATCTCAAGGGGGCTTTCTAAATGTCCTCCTTGCCCCATGGTGGCTGCAAACTGGCACTGCGTTGGTTGTATGGTGCAACCACCAATTCTCAGCCAATGTAGACGTTTTCCCTGAAGCTGTGCCTTTAAAAAGTCAGGGATCTTACTCCATTTTTTTTCAGAGCAAGGTCACCATGACTCTTCCTCCATTTCTTCAGCACTGAGTCTGGGGTGGATGGTGATTGGTTGCCAGAAGCCTATGAAGAGGGTGGGGGGGCAGTCTCCAGTACCCAGAAGGCCAGAAAACCCTGTGCTCCCTAATGGCCTAAGGATTTTCCACCCCTGAACTACAACAGCGATACTGCAGGGAAGAAGCGACAAAGTGGTTCCATGAAGACAGACCCAAGGACCATAAGGTTGTGCCCTCAGTAGCTCAGCTCTTGTAGACTTCCAAGAAAAGGTAGTTTCCCTTTCTTGTGAACACTTCAATTTAAAAGTACTCATGTGGCCCATTGGAAAGAGAGAGAGAGAGAGAGAGAGAGAGAGAGAGAGAGAGAGAGAGAGAGAGAGAGAGAGAGGCATGTCTACACCATGCCTTATCCTGGGGACCGTCCCGGGATCATCCCTGTGCATCCACATGATGCACAGGGGATCCCGGGGCAGGGAGGAATGATCCCTCCATTTCCCTGGGATATTTACTAGGAGATGTTGGAGAAAACCATTTGTGGGCTGGAGTTCCATGGGTTTTCCTAGGCTTGGCCCTCTGGACTTTGTTTTAGTTTCCAATACAGTGCCTGGCTCAATCTGCAGCAAGTTGGGTTAATTCATGGATTTTCTGGGAATTCTGGATAACATGGCCATAATTGCTCACAAATTTGCACAAATTGCAGCACTCCCCCCCTCCCAAAAAATACCCCCCAAATCTCCCTGAGTTCAGGGAACAGCCTGCCACTTGGCACATTGACACAAAGTGAGTTGTACACAGCAGAACTCTCTGGAGCCAAAATGAACCAGATTCCCCTTATACCCTTACCTTTTACTCAACCAAACTGCATTTTTAGTCATAGTGTTAAAACCTCTTACACTGCAATACTATGCAAGCTTACTTGCAAGTAAGTCTAGTGGGACTTGCATGTTAGTAAATGCTTATAGGATTGCTGCCTTATATCTGTACTTTATAAACATAAAATGGGAATGTAACAAATATGTACTTGCGATCACGTGCATCATTCATACAGGCATGTTATGGTAGCTGTGATGGATTGTAGATTGCAGTTGACAACTTTCATTTGCTTCCGTGTGATGTGTGAGCTTTTATTTTGCTTAAGGTGGAGGAAGTGGCATATTCTCTGTTATTTCAGATATTTAACCTACAGTGTAATCCTGTGGATGTTTACTCTGAATGAAGTTCCACTGTGTTCAGTGAGTACATGTATTTAGGGACGCAGCCCTAATTAATTTTTAAAATGTTATTTTCTTACTGTATATTGGGGTGTGGGTGTGCCGTAACTGCTAAAATTAGATATGAAAGCTAAGCTACTGTTGTCAGTTCCCAATTATATCTCAGTTATATCTACAAACGCCTTTGTCCTAACAGTAGGACCATTTCTAATGGCTCTGTTGACCTCAACAGATCTAAATGGATCAGACACTCAATATTATGCTTTTATGTTACCCAGTTGGGGACATACATGCAAAGACAGCATAAAGAAAGAAATGGAACAAGTTGGTGTACTCCTGGATTCCATACAGCAAATGGTTATGACTAATACTACCCATTTCTTTTTCTGTTCTTCCTCCATGGTGCAAGTGGTTAACTAACTCAAGTTTTGACTTTGCACTTCTATGACAGGGACTGTATTGCTAAAAGAAGCCATAATGACGGGTCTGACTGAAATAGACTCATTTTATTTACCAGGTGCACTGCCATCTAGGAATTTCCCATGTATCATACATTTCAATATGGTGGTCCAATGGTGTTCTCTTGCTATGCTAATCAAAACACAAAACCTTTAACTCTATGACACAACATCTCATTTCTACATGCATACTGATGTATTAATTGACATGCAACCAAAAATACATATAGCAGAGGTACCCCCCCAAACACACATATCAATGACAAATGGGGAGAGGGCTGTGGTGTGCAGAATGCCCTCTTGAACTCACCTGGGGTACCTTAATTTTGGTTAAGAGACTGTTTTATTACTATCAATTCTCTGCTCCTCTGTACTATTTTGCCTCAATGCAGAAAAGCCTCTAGCACTGTTCTGCAGGGTTGCAGCACAGCACTGGAAGATAGTGACCAGGAGGTCAGTTGCTTGGAAATTAGGACATTTTGGGGCTCAATGGATTTCCCACCTGACTCAGCTTGCATTTGTGAACACAGCCATAGTGTTTCCCTGAGCTGTGGGGACTATTTCCATTTGTGTGTGTGTGTGTGTGTGTTGGCCACAATTTGCAATAGAGATTTGCACAAACTGCACCAAAATTTGTGCAAATGTGTGTAATTTGTGCAAATCGCAGCGATCCTTTGTGCATTTTGCACAAATTTGCATAAATTGCACATTAAAACCATTCAGCAGTAATTTGAATGAATAAAAAAGCATTAAAATTCACTAATTGGTTTAACTTGCTGTAGACAGAGTCAGACCAATTAGCTGAAGTCCAGGAACCCAAACCGACAAAACCCCATTGAGCTCCACTATCCCCAAGACGGATTCCTCCAACATCCCTAGTAGCAACCTTTGCCCAGTTGCTTTTGCAATCCAGAGATGCTCCCATTGCTTTTCATGCTGTGGTGTGAGGCTACAACATGGGAAGGGAGGAAAACATCTTCACATTGCTTAGGCAACACTGGGGACATGCATCTTTCCCCCACACAGGTAGAAACCTCGCTCAGCTTTGTGGGGATCCCAAAGTATTTATTACCCAGGAGAGTCCAACTTCATGACCAACAAACAAGGGTGGGCCCAGGAATGTACAGTTTGTGTAAAATCTATTCCATTTGTGCTTTGCAGATTGTGCCCTTTTTCCGTTGTCCACCCATGGACAGAATCAGATTTATTTATTTATTAGTTTCTGAATTTGTGCAAATTTGCATGTACAAAAAGGCACAGATTTCTCCAAAATGCACAAATTCTACCCCCCCCATGTGTATTGTCACACTTTAGCCTATGGGGGAAATGCATATTTTTGGCTGGTTTTATTTATTTAACTTTGTGTGTATGTGTATATATGTATGTCTATATTGTGCAAAATTTCCAAAGCTTAGAAAAATGGTCTACAGGTCCACAGAATCTGCCTGACAGGGGAAAAGCTGGACCACTCCTGAATCCATGGGTCAAAGTCATAAAAATCCAAACTCATTTGGTGGTTCTATTGTGGATTTCTCCAACATCCCCAGCCATGACATTATGGGAGATGTTTTGTCTCAGCCCCACTAGACACACATGTGCGATTCAGTATAGTATTGTGCTCTCAGCAGTCTTTCCTCATAAAGCAGAGGGCTACTGGAGATCTTGGATCCATTTGTCCTCCATGCATCAGTAAGAATCTTCAGTTCAACATTCAAATGCCTGCTGTTACAGAAAGAATTGATGCAGAGGGGATGTTATCCTCATGTTCTCATTTATTACAAGCACAAGTCTTGGATGCAGCTGCTTAATATTTCTCTAGGCAGGAAGATGCTTAAATCTTTATTGCAATTTGGCTCACATGAAGCAGGGCCTCCCTCGCTCCTTCCTCTAATTGATCAGAAATCAAACCTTAGTGCAGTCTGGAGACCAGTTGAAAAGCATTTAAGGTTCCCCCCCACCCGCTCCTTTCTAAGAGATGTGGGAGGGAGGGAGCAGCACAAGAGTAGCTTGCCAGGCTCCAGTTGCGTATCCCTGGTCTCTAGAAGCTCTGTAATATGCTGTTTGTGTCTGCAATCAGAAGGTTCCACTAGGAAATGTTAGCTGCAGGAGAGACCTATAGTGCCTATAGGTCACATATCGTTCAAGGGGGGCGTTAGTCAATGTGCATGCGCTGTAGAAAAAATGGCATACTCTCCTCATTTGAGTGATGGGGGGATGCACACAAACAGGAATAGGAACGGGATGGTCCAAGCTCTGAGGTGGAACTTGGAGAAGCTAAATGAGCTTGATCGTCACAGAATGTGATGTCCTCTTGATCGTTGTCACCTGTGGTTACCTCTACCCTCAATCTCATCTGGGCTTCTTTCTAATTACCTTTACAGCTACAGCATGCACACTGGTGACTTTTTATGACTTTATTAGACAAATTGTTCTAGTCCTTTGCTGACTTAGAATTGACAAAGGAATGGGTGGGTGGGCATGTGGGGGGATTCGTTTGTTTTGTGAAAAAAATGTGTATTGTATGGAAAATTGCACACAAAAAAGCTTATATTGGTGAAAATAACATCCAAAGTGCATTATATTAGGAAAATAACTTGCAAATTATTCCCTATTCATAATATGTAAAGACTTTCCCTTCCTGTGTGTCATTTAGTAGAATGAGGTTATTATTATTAATAATAATAATAATAATAATAATAATAATAATAATAATAATAATTTATTTATATAGCACCATCAATGTACATGGTGCTGTACAGAGTAAAACAGTAAATAGCAAGACCCTGCCGCATAGGCTTACATTCTAATAAGGTCTCATGTTAATGCTCATGTTAGTGCATAAAAAGGCAACTGCAATGATTAAGGGGCTGGAGAGTCTCCCTTAGGAGGAAAGGTTATAACAGCTGAGACTGTTAATTTAGAAAAAAGGAGGGTAAGGGGAGTCATGATAGAGGTGTACAAAATAATGCATGGTATGGAGAATGTGGATAGAGAAACATTTTTCTCCGTCCCTCATAGAACTAGAACCCAGTGTCATCCCATGAAGCAGATTGGTCGGAGAGTCAGGTCAGATAAAAGGAAGTACTTCACATAGCACATAGTTGAATTATGGAATTCGCTACCACAAGATGTAGTGACGGCCACCAATTTGGATGGCTTTAAAAGGAGGTTGGATAAATTCCTGGAGGAGAAAGCTATCAATGACTACTAGTCCTGATGGCTATGTACTACCCCCAGTATCCAAGGCAGTAAGCAATAGAGATTTGCAATAGTGATTCCCCAGTTGGTGGGGAACATAGGTGGGAGGGTGCTCTTGCACTTGTGTCCTGATTGTGGGTCCCTGGTCGACAGCTCATTGGCCACTGTGCGAATAGAGTGTTAGACTAGATGGACCCTGGTCTGATCCAGCATGGCTTTTCTTACGTTCTTATGCTCACATTTACCCATAGCCCTGAGCTAAAATTTGTGGCAACTGTGGCCTGATGTTCTACATTGCACAGACCTGTTTCACTCTTTTACTCATGGCCACCACTCTTTTCATGAGGCTATTGAAGCTGCCAGCTGAACTTCAGTTTGACTGACTAGACAAATAGAAGGTATCTCCTCACAGCCACAAGTTCATTGAACTCTTCAGTTAAAGATTCATTCTTAATATCCACTTTTACAAATTTTAGGAGAGCTCCTTTTAGCTTTTCCAGAAAGGCTTAAGTAACCTTTCCCCCCCCCCCTCCTTTTCTGATTTATTTTGCAAGTACAACCAGAAAGGTATTAACTTTTATCAGACATGGTTGCAGCATGGTAGTTTTAGAAGCAGAAATTGAGATTGTGACATAAACTTGGCTATCTGGAAATAAGTAAAAATTAAAGCTATTGAAGGCAATTGCATTGGCAGTTCATCTGGGGAGCAGTAATTGGACTTGTGAATGTTTTACAGATGTTTCCAATAGATTAAAAAACAACAACACTGTTCCACCACTTTACAAAACACATTCAAGCTCAAACTACTCAATACATAGTTACAAAGTATTATAAATGTCACTCTTTCCAGACAAATATCATAGTGGAACTTATGCTCATTCCTTTTTCTCAAACACAGGGAAGTACTGTTGGTGCCCCATGAATTATTTTAAAAAGAAAAGAACAAATGCAGTGCTGTCTGGCACTGGTATTAAGAATGTGTGTTGGGACACTCCAATTCGCTATTCCAATCCTGTCTTAAACTATGGGTATCATATTTATTTACTGCTACTGAGCTGTGGATTGACGTATCAGTTCAGCTGTTATACTGTAAGTCTTTCTAACAGTGCTGGAGGTTCTGAGGCTGTAAAATTGGAGTGTCCTATTTTGCCTACTCAATGGACTGTTGCCCTAGCATCTGTATCTGAAGCTTCTATGGAGTTTAGGCTACATCTTATTCAGCAACATTTTTGCTATTGGACATTATTATTATTATTATTATTATTATTATTATTATTATTATTATTTATTTATTTATTTATTTATATAGCACCATCAATGTACATGGTGCTGTACAGATTACACAGTAAATAGCAAGACCCTGCCGCATAGGCTTACAATCTAATAAAGTTGTAGTAAACAATAAGGAGGGAAGGAGAATGCAAACAGGCACAGGGAAGTGTAAACAGGCACCGGGTAGGGTGAGGCTAACAGTATAGAGTCAGAACAAACTCAACATTTAAAAGCTATAGGGAAAAGAAAAGTTTTTAGCTGAGTTTTAAAAGCTGTGATTGAGTTGGTAGTTCTCAAGTGTTCTGGAAGAGCGTTCCAGGCGTAAGGGGCAGCAGAAGAAAAAGGACGAAGCCGAGTAAGGGAAGTGGAGGTCCTTGGGCAGGCGAGAAGCATGGCATCAGAGGAGCGGAGAGCACGAGCGGGGCAATAGTGTGAGATGAGAGAGGAGAGATAGACAGGAGCTAGATAGACAGCACTAGACTCCACAATGCCTTTTCAATAAGGGTCTGTCTAACTTCCACAACTGTTGGAGATATAATGCATGTAATGCTTCTTTAACTCCTATAGTTTGGCAATGCCCTGTCTTCAGCCTTAGCTAGATGAGGGGTTATCCCGGGCTGATACCCGGGATTGCCCCTGTGTGTCCAGATGACGCACAGAGGATCCTGGGCTCTGGCAGGGATCAACCCTCCCTGGCCCCGGGATAACGGGCACCACTTGTAGCCTGATATTTCTTGTGGTCTCGGGCTGAGCCTGAGACTGCGAGCATGTGGCCCGTTCTGCGTCTTCTCCCGGCTTTGGCGATTACTCGCGAGGAGCCGGGAGAAGCCACGCACGGGGCGCAGGGTGGGGAGATCAGGGCAGGGTGGGGGGCATGGCCAAATATATATTTTTTAAAAACCCACACACCTCACCCTTGCATTCGTGCGCATCTCCAGCATTCGTGCGCAGCGGCCCCTTTAAACCAAAAAGAAAATGTTGGCCGCGACAGGGCTTTCCTTCCCCTTGTTGCACCTGACGTGTGGATTAGAGTGACAGCCTGCGATACTTGCATTGCAGGCTCATCCCTCCTCACGCCCGGATTTTGAAGTAGGTCTAGCAAAGGCCTTCCTTTTCATATAGTCACACTGCAGTTTCCTCATCATCAGGCAGCGCTGGTCAGTTAGGTTGTGGTAGAGGTCGGCAAAATTGATCAGCTGTGGTTCTGCTTAATTTCACATTTTTCCAATCGTTCGCTGATTTCCTAGCTTTTATGTTCATTCTAAAAAGTTGAAATGCCTCTTCTAAAGCATAGTTACTGGGAATAAACTCTTCAAGCTACAAAATCCTGGATTTTTTTTTTTATTTTTTTGTATTTTTGTCTTGCCTCTTTTCCCTTTGACTCCACCTCCTTTGCCTTCAGCACCACGCACCACTGGTGGTTGGAGCTCTGAGAGCGTCTCTGAAATTGTCCCCCTCTATTGCATTAGGGATTGCAGCCTGGGCATTCCTTATATAAGTATAACCAAATTCTGAGCCTAATCAGTACCTCTATTCCTAGAAGATGGGTGACACAATTATCTAGTTCTTACAAAAAAAAATCTCATATTTCTGTTACCTTTATATCCAACATACAGGACCAAATAAAACAGGAGATACTGACTTTAATGAAAACATATAGGGGGGTGCATTCATCAGCACTGTTTCTCTTTTCCCCTTTCACATGGAATTAAAGATTTTATTTTCTTTTTCTTGTTGAAATTTTCCTAAATTGAAGTTTCTTGGAACAAAAAAGATGAGGGGAGACATTCTGACAAATAAACCTTAGACTTCAGGTAGTTTCACTTCCTGGGTGAAATCTGTTTGTGCAGAAAAAGCTATTTCCAGGGTAGTAAAGAAATGAATTTAGACCCCCAGAATGAATTGGATAAATCTTTGCAATAGAATCTCCCCTAACAGCACTATTAAAGGACAGCTTTTGGACTCCACTTAAAGAATACATTGGAAACCCATTCCACATCCTGAAAATCACAGCCAGCAATTGAATTCCTTACCATTACTTATAATGGCTTGCTTTTAAACAAAATATCTTGACCCAATGGAATACTGTGTCTTGTGTTTAGCTGAAAAAAGCAAAACCATGTCTTTCAATCTGTGCAGATTGTTCTTAGATGGAAATGTATCCCATTTGTTTCTAATTCTGCTTTTACTGGAAAGTAGCACTAATATTTTGGGTGGTTTGTTTGTTATGTTGAGTATTTTTGTTGCTGGAAAAATGATGTGTTAGTATTATAAAACAATGAATGGTTTGCTAGGATTTAGCTCAGAAGTTGCTAGAGCTCAAGAATGGAATCTCATCAGTAAAAAATAACAATGCACACACACACACACACACACACAGAGAGAGAGAGAGAGAGAGAGAGAGAGAGAGAGATTTAAAGATGAAGTGAAAGAGAGGCGCAATCACTGTCTAGTTAGCTGTAGTCACAAGGATGCATGATTCCTAAGGAATATTTACCTCCCCCCTTTAAAAAAACCAAGAAAATACTTTTACTTACAGAGTTACAAGGAAAATCATGGCAGCGTATTCTCAAAACCTGACATGTGCTGGAGATAAAATGATTAATCCAAGCAGTATAAATCCCAACATGTTTTGATCACAGTTCATTGGGAGACTGTATCCACTGCAATTTCTTGGATTTACTGTTTCCAAAAGGAGTTACTGACTTATACCATTGGTCTGAACCTTTTGGAGCTGATCAGCTAAGAATCTGCAATAGACACTAGCCCCTCTCACATGTTACACACATGAAGGAGAACCAAACAATTAAAGGGGCAATGGGACCCTCCTCCAACGTTGCCTAGATTCCAGCAGCCCCAACCCTGAGGTCTACCCTGAAGGCCTACACACATAGTTTCTCCCCCTGAAGATGGTTATACCTAGTGCATGAATATCAGGGGCAGGATTAGGGAGCCGTATGAATTCTAGGGTGGGACCAGCACCATAGCCTTGCTGTGCCTTTAATCCCATGAAACTTCTTCACACACATAATACACTCTCCTAATGAAGAACTAATTGTTCAAAACACTTCAAGATTATTACTAGGGACATATGAGAATTTTAGTTTTTCTTGAAAACATGTGAGCCCTGAACACAAACATTACCACATGTCCACCCAAAATTTTCACAAGTTGTTGGACATGAGCTAGCATTGCACAACTTTCCCAATTCAATTTTGTGCAAATTTCCTAATTTGCACAACTTTTCCGCTGCAGAGACAGAAAGCCCTGTTTTAATCTAAGGAGGAAAGCTGTGCAAATTAGCAAAAATTGGGTTGGATTCACATTCAGTCACTGCTAAACTTGCATAATTTCCCCATTTGCTCAGAGCGAGAAGTGACCACAAACATCAACAGGAATTGGGCACCAGACAAGTGGCAAGATCATATTTGTGGGAATCTTAGTGCTCGCAAGCATTGCTCATTCACCCACCCGTAGATTTATACAACTGAATGATTGAACTTGTCTCCAGAACCTGTCAGATTTCTGTTTGGTTTGATTTTGAGTAGGGTGACCATATGAAAAGGAGGACAGGGCTCCTGTATCTTTAACTGTAATGTAGAAAAGGGAATTGCAGCAGGTGTCAATTGAAGAGGGTGAAATTCTCTCTTCATCAACACAGTTAAAGCTGCAGAAGCCTTGCCCTCTTTTGTATCTGGCCACTCTACTATAGCTAGTGTAGCTTTAACTATTGTGATGAAGAGGGAATTTCACCCACTTCAATTGACACCTATTGCAGTTCCCTTATCTAGATTACTGTTAAAGATACAGGAGCCCTGTCCTCCTTTTCATATGGTCACCCTAATTTTGAGGTGCTGACATTTGGGTGTGTTTGGGCAACATGCTATCCAAGTACTCTTTGAGAATCAATAAAATTGAATAATCAATCACATTAACCTGTGAGTATTTAAGTTATGACCATTCTTCCTTGTACCCTTATGCTATGGGGCTTCCACCTTCACGGAACTAGCATTAGGGAGAAGGGCTTCTATGCTAAGGGATGTGCTTTCCAGACACACTCAAGGATAGCTTCCAAATCATGTGATGTACTGCTTCCCCTCTGTTCGGCACTGGTTAGCCCTCATTTTGAGTACTGAACAAATCCATGAAACACATGCAGGACAGATTTCACAAAATGTGGGCATCCCTAGACACACTTGAACCATAGCAGCTTTCATTTTAGGTTGCACTGGGCCTGTTCAGACAACACACTGAGCTGTGGTTAGGGTGCTGAGCCTTTTTCAGCAAATGGTTAGTGAGCATGTTTAAACCATGTTTATGCAGCCACCATGGTTAAGAATGGTTCACACGACATGCTAAGTCATAATGTTTAGCTCAAAATGTGTAACCACCATGGCTTAGCATGTTGTCTGAACAAAGTCACAGTCTAGTGCAAATGGGTGAGAATTCCAGTTCGGTTCATTTTTGATATGACTTTACCAACATTTGTGAAGTTCTTCATAATCAAAATAGAAAGAATTCAATTTTTTAAAAAATCAAACATGGGGGGAAAGTGAAATTGACAGATTCAGGGATCCCTATGTAGAACAATAGGGGCTTTAGCCTTAAAAGAATTCATGCATATTATATCCATAAACCTGGGATTTCGGAGAGAATCGAGGTATTACTGTATATAAAGAAGGGTTAATTTTTCTGTTATTTCCCTCCCATTTCTATTTTAGGTTTATGTTTACTGGTTGAATTTTCCAGCATCACCTATTCGAGAATAAAACTATAGGTAGACTGTTAATACTCTGAAGATGTTTCCATCTCCTTGTGCCTGTCAAACAAGGTGAAGCTTTGCAGCAGCATGGGGACAAACCATGTGGTGGGAGTTGATCCATGCGAGCTGCAACACACAAAATGGCTCCCTGTGGGCAGCAGATGTCAACCAAAGGCATTATTTAAGTGGCTTTGAAATGGCAGCTGCAGTGTGTGTGTGTGTGTGTGTGTGTGTGTAACATGCAGAGCTGATCTATAAGAAGAGTTGCATTTGTGTCAATTTTCAATTAGCTGTTTAATAACCAGAAAAGGTAATTTCAACCTATGAGGCATTTCTAGAAGTTTCCCCTTCCCAGGATTGCATTAGCTTTAAAAGAGACACCCACACACAGTATAACATTATCTAGTCAAAAGCAAATGTATTGCTTTCCGTGAACAAAAGGATTGTTCTAAATGTAGTTCTAGAGGGAGCTGGACCCTAAGGAAACAAGTCAGCCCTTTAAACATGGAATTTTTTTTCTTGTTGCGAGAAAGTAAACCTATTCTCATTTTCTCTCTAGGGTTAAGCAGATCAGATGACCAGCTTTTGATTTCAAAAACTCTGCCACACTGGGAAAACCTCAGACAAACTTTCCTCTGAAGAGAATAAAGTGGTCATTCTTAAGAAGTAGGACCTAAGGACACTGTGCTTTTGGCCATATGTAGAGTGTTTTCCCTCATTAAAAAGACATCTATAGAACAGATCCAAGGCAAAGCTGTGCTAAGACTTTAAAAAGAAAGCGTTGTCAAGGAAGCATGCCTTCCCTGCCATTTCGAGTGTTTCCACAGCACTTTAACTCAAAGATTCTCCAATTTACCTGAGGTGAAGATCTACTACTAGGGATTTTGGATAAATCCATTTGTGGGGTGGACTTTGATAGGTTTTCAAAGGCTTCCCTACCCCAGACATTGTTATGGTTCCTGCTTCAGCACCCAACTCAACATGCAGTGAGTTGGGCTAGTTCTCAGATTTTCCTGGCATTTTGTGCAGGTGTTTTGCTGCAGGTCCTGCAATTTGCACAAATTTCTGAGCACATTTCTGAGCACATTTGTGCAAATTGCAGCTCAACTTGTGCAAAACACGAATGTAATTTGTGCAAATTTGCAAAATATGAAAGAAGATGCAAAAACAAATCCTCAGAGTCTGGCGAACAGCCCATGGCTTGGTTCAGAAACACAAATTGAGTCTTACACACTGTAAAATCCTGGTGAGTCAAAAAGGAACTGGATTCCCCAGTGATGGACATCCCTGGCTAATACAGCATTGATCACCAATGGCCAAGTGGTTTGCAGGTGTACATTGACAGTCCTCCTTTTGCATGAACAGGAAGATCATTTACCACCCTGAATTCAGCAGGCATGGCAACTTCAGGAAGTGTGAATACTGGACTCACTGCCCAGCTCCTAATCTAATCTAATCTAATCTAATCTAAACTAATCTAGCCATACTTGATTAGATCTAAACAATATTAGATCCAATCGAATCAAGTCTGTTGAATGGCTACTTATAGTCCTAAAACAGAGGTGTTCATTGTGAGGCTTGGCCCAATTTTATGTGGACCACCAATGGCTATTAGTCAGGAGAACCTTCAATATCAGTGGCAGTATGCCAGTGTTTACCAGTTGCTGGGGAAGTTGAGTGGTAGGGTGCTATTGCATTCATGTGCTGTTGCGGGCTTTCCATGGGCACCTGGTTGATCACTGTGTAAACAGAATGCTGGCCTAAGCCTTTTGTCTAATCCAACAAGGCTCTTAACGTGCTTTTAATGTGATCTGATTGTTCTGCTCCTGTCCTGCTCCTTTCCTTTCTCATTCTTGCATCCCTTTTCTTGCATTCCTTCCACATTCTTCTTTGAAAGGCAGAGGAAATGAATCAATGTCTTCATTCTGGAGAAGGAACTATCGGATCTTTTCAATATAGTTTATTTCAAGGAACACTGTTACAATTTAGTAGAGCTGCACACAAATGGTCTCTTGAAATTCTCTACCGTTTTGTGGGCAAAGAATTTGAGGTTCCCCCCCCCCCACACACAAAATGTCTCTAGGGGAAAGCGAAATTATCCAACAGTTTCTCACAGGTAGGGCTCAACCATTGGCAGGGATTGCAGCACAACTTCTTTCTTTCCTTTTGTTTCCTAAGGGTGGATTTTCATTTGTTTGTTTTTTGCACTGCATTAACTGTGTTGGCAGCCTTGCCCCAGTTTGCATCCTATATAATGCCCCATCCCTAGATTTGTTCCAATGCTTTGTCAGTTGGGGACAGGGATGAATAAGAATAAATAAATAAGAATAAAAGCACAGTGAAAACAATTTGGAGAAAATTCTGCAAAAGGGCCTTTGAATTCTAGGGCAGGGTGGTTAGTTCTATGCCAAAATCATCCTCCAATGTCCTGAAACTTTTCTTCCCCCAGGAAAGAGGATTTTATTTACCTACCTCATTCTCAAGGCATTCTGTAATTTATTTTAAATTTCTTCTGGTCGTGTTTTGAGTCTACCTAATCACTGCAAGTTAATTGAAGGTGCTGTTTGTGGTTTTTTTCTTCTATTTTTCTTTCTAGTACATATCACTCCATTGCTCTGCAGCCTCCCAGGCTGCCTGTGCTTCCTGACTGTAAAACAAAAAGCCCTATGGGAATAATTATTTCATGATGTCTTCCCATGGGTTTTAATTGAAGTGTGTAGGAACCTGAGGAAACTACAGGCTGCTGGAGAGATGATTGTACAATGAAAGACAGGACATTCCTGCACACTCTTAGCCATCCCATGAATAAGGTAAGCACAAGAATCCCAAACCCAGCACATCACCATTTCTCTGAAATGTCTTCTACTAAGAATTTCTTTCCAAAAGCAATCTCTTCTATGAAATTGAATGAGAATGGAAGAAGAAGAAGAGGGAGAAGGAGAAGGAGAAGGAGAAGGAGAAGGAGAAGGAGAAGAAGAAGAAGAAGAAGAAGAAGAAGAAGAAGAAGAAGAAGAAGAAGAAGAAGAAGAAGAAGAAGAAGAAGACTTTTGGCACAGCACTACAGTTTAGCATTACTATATAAGGAACCATTCCATTAAATAAGTTCCGGAACTCCGGCCCTACCTACCTACCTACCACCAGTCCTGGCTCTGGCTACCACTGGCTGTATCTATCAAGGAAATGTGATATATATGGGCTCCCCAAATCTGGCCTAAGAAGTAGAAGACACCCTAGAGGATGCACTGAGAACCTACTGCTAAAACAATAGTAGGTGTTAGGACTCATTAAGGTTAGGAGCCCACACACGAAAGGGTGCACACAAACCCCTTTCCCCACCCTTTATGTTACTGCATGCAACACCATAAGGGGCAGATACTTGAACTGTAGAAAATCTAAGGAAAAGCCATCACTTAAAACCCCCTCCTTCCTTCTTCAAATCATCTGTTGTTATTTTGTTGCTGCTTGGAAAGTCCCATTTCCCTTTTTTTTGTAAGGCCTTCAGTGTCTAAGTCTATTTTGCCCCTTTCTCCCCTTCTCCCTCTGTTGGTGTTTCTGAGCTGTATTCCTTTTCTGTCCAGTCCCCAATTCTCCTGAACGTCTCCTTCCATCCCCCAAGCTCACAAGCTCCTGGCTGGTGTGTCTCATGGGATCATCACCTATTCTTCTGCATTCAGAGAGGCTCTGATATAACCTACATGGAAGAATGGGTAATAATCCCTCTACTCCTCTTCAAAATCTATTTTGCTGCCTTTTTTCTCAGTCTCCTACTGCAACTAATCCTCTTCGAACCCACACTGCTCATCTAAGTCAAAACTATAGTGCACCACTGTGCCATCAATGTACTCCCACAACCCTCCATCTCTCTCTTTCTTTGTGAATCCTCATAGTTAACCATTTTATTTTCTGGGAAAGCCCTGACTTGTCTTCCTCACTTCCTGAGTGCCTTAGGAGGGTACATACACTTGGCTCTTTTGCATTTAGGCTAGTGTGCCAGTAGGAACAGGTTCCACCAGAGTGACATTGGGCTATCATCTGGTGGGAAAGGGCCAGGGTTACATTGGGAAGAGTTTTCTCCTAGCATATTTAGGGACGAATAGAATTTGTTATATATGTCCCATATGTGTTTCTTGGATTGTCAAGCACCTTTCATTCCATCATCTATTCCTTGATGGAATCAATTTTTTTTTAAGCCTGTATGAGAATTTGGGTCCATTTACACTAATGCGCATTAGCACAAATCCCTTCCAAAAGTATAAGACAAAGAAACAAAACCACACATCTGCAGGATCTGTGTGTCTTGGAGAAAGCCAGTCCACTGTGCAATCTGCAGGTCAGATTCATAGAAATCTGAACTCATTTAAATCTGTCCGTACCACTCAAGCTAAATTCCCCAAGCATTCATGTTCGAGAAGGGCTTATTCCCTGAACACAGGGAAGTAGTTTACATCAGCAGATGTGTTTAGAGACACGTGTCCTGAGCAAATATGGTTGACAAAAGATATCTTTGGCGCTTTTGTAACTAACCCTGCAAGGAAAAGTATTTTCTCTCAAAAGATATATTAGAAATATCCTCAGCATCCTGTGTATGTTCTTAAGCAGAAGAAGAATTTAAGATACACTTAAAATACCAGTTTCTAACAATGCATAGGTAGTAGCTAGAAGTGGGTCACATTTTACTAACATCTGTTTAATTTGTTTGATTTCAGCAAATAATTTGCTGACAAGTTGACTTGCCAGAAAACAATAATTTCCCAATAACTGCATTGAAGAAGCATTTTTATCCACTTCAATGGGAGAATTAGGAGTTTGGGGATTAAACACATGGGGAGCTTGTGGAGACAATTGGTTTATATTGTGTGCCTTAATTGGGGTTATAGCAGTATCATCAAATAGAGCAATAGGATCAGGGGACCAGTTATGTTCAATACATGGTTCTAGAGAAACTGACTTATTATCTACAAAATCCAAGTTAGCACTAATAAAATCTGAAATCTTGGTTTGTTTTAAAACAGAACGAGTCCCTATCTCTGCTTCCTTAGCTTTCAAAGAATATTTGCTGCTTCCGAGTGTGAACCATTAGTCTAATAAAACATTGAACATAATAGTATGAAAAGATAATAAAACAAAACAAAATTTGGATTGGCACAATACAGGCCTAGACTTTGAAAAGGTAATAATGATACAAGCACTAGTATCAGATGCAAATATCATCAATGGTCTGCTCCAAATATCCAAAACAACCCCAAGTGAATCCTAAATCACTCACTTAGGTACATATTTCAGCGTATGCCAGAAGCTGTTCCTGAAGATATAGGCAGGCCAAAGTAATGCTGGGGAATGTTGGCTGGGGGATGCTGGGAGTTGTAGGACTTCTCTCTCTCTCTAAATGCATAGGATTGTGCCCTTGAAGCATTAATGGAAGATTAAAAACAACATTGCTCTCTGAACTTGACCTATCCAAAAGAATATACAAATGCATATAAAAAAGCTCTCCTGAATCATTGATGTGAAGTTAATGGACAGTTAATAATTCATGCTTCAACACACAATTTTTCCTACAGATTGCACTCGGTATTCCTACGCTATCAGTGAAAATAAACACAGTCGCATGAGGAGAGTTGGGGAAACCTAAGCCCATTCATTTCAGAAGGCTTAGGCATGCCTAAATTTGTTCATGATCAAGCTGAGCTTTTGTGAACTGAAGGAAACCGCATTCAATATTCTTAGGATAATGGTAACTTTTTTAAAACAACAACAACATGCGATGATGATGATGATGATATATATGAATGATTACCTGACATAAAAACATGCTCCGGTTCTAATTAAGAATTTTGGGATGGACTAATCAGCTAAAGTCAAGTTTGATGAAATTCCGGAATTCCATCTCAAAGTGTGTTCTCAAAGTCCATATCAGACTGCAAGCTTTCTTTCTTTCTTTTCACATGAAAAGCCATGTGTTCCAAAGGGGCACATCAGTTGCATGCATCTTTGAAATGTATGAATTATTTTCTCATATTTGTGCACATTTTATTTTTTAAAAAAAACACTATGTATTTTTTCATGTGCATTTTTCAAATCTACACATGTTGTCAAATGCATTTTGCTTTTTTGTCCACAAATTACATTGCAAGCTCAGAAATGTACAGACTTTGACTGCAGATTGCATCCCAGTCTGTGCTTATCAGAGAAGGTATGCACTGGGTAAATCCTGGTAAAAAAATGAACTGAAATAAATTTCTCATACATCCCTATAAATCTGCTAATTTTAGTTTATTCTCACTTCCCATTTTTCTAATCGTATGTTTGGTTTGTGGCCAATGTTGAGAGTTCTTTTCTTTTGTTTGCTTGAAAATTAGTATACATTCTTGTGCACATTTGTCCTATCATGTACATGTTTGTACACAATTTTGCCTAATATACACATTTTCCCAAGTAATATTTAATGGCACACACTCCCAATTTACAGTTGATCTGAAACAACTGTTCTGGCAATGGCTACTAGGCATAGGCTTTGAAAAACTTGCAGGGGCCCCACCCATGAGCTCACCAAGCCCTCCCCACATGGCTCTACTTCATGGAGGCAGGCTGCATGAGCTTTGGCCATGCACTCAGGAGGCTGGGTGAGCCTCCTGAACCCTTGGCAAAGCACACGTTCCAGGGCCCCTGGAAAGTGCACTTTGCTTTTCCACGCCTTGTACCAATTGGGGCCTTAAAGGGCTCTCTAACCCAAGGGTACCTTGCATAAGAGGGGGAGGAGGGAGAAACACATGATTTCCCCAAGGGTGGGGAAATCACGTGGTTTTTCCCCTCCACAATAGTGTAGAGCCACATAGTGCATAACTCCCTGAAAAACTGGCTACTGCCACAGCAACCTGTCCAGATATTAAGATTTTCCTCTGATCCCTTTCTCAAGGTTCCTGTGCTTTTGGAGTTAAGATAGATGGTGACCAGAAAGAGGGACTTCTTTTGTTGTGGGACTACTCTTCTGCAATGCTTTCCCCTACGAAGCTCACCAGAAATCACATTTGATGTCTTTTGATGCCAGGAGAATATTTATTTATTTATTTATTTATTTAAAGCATTTTTATAGCGCCGCCTCACCATTTCTGGCATCGAGGCGCTTTACAATAACATATAAAACACTTCCATTGAAACCTCTTTATTGGTGAGGCCTCCCAATTAACTTTATAACCATAGAGACCTAAGAAGCTGCCTTGTACTACATCTTGCTCTAGGACCTGATAAGACAACACGCTAAGCCATGGTTAGGCCGCTAACCCTTTTGCAGCAAATGGTTAGTGAGCGTGTTTAAATCATGGTTATGTAGCCACCATGGGACTGGTTCACACAACAGTCATAGTTTGAGATGGCATGCTAGCCCATTATGTTTAGCTCAAAATGCTTAACCATTGTGGTTTAGCGTATTGTCTGAACAGGGTGAATGACTTCTGGCTTCCTTATCAATCCTGCCTCTTGGTTTGCCATTTGACCCTGACTGGCTCTTTGGTCCTTTCTTCTGGCTGCTGCCCATGTCCCAGCCTTCATATGGGAAGAAGTGCTACACTGACAAGTCTGTTCCTGAATTCCCGTGTAAGATTTCACCCCCAGGAAGCTGTCCATTTCAGGCTGTGGCCTCTACTCACACACTTCATTAGTTCAGTTACTTGCTAAACAAACCACTGTTTTCTATTATGGAAAATATCTCCAGTAGATAAATGCATAATAACCCACATCTATTATTTCCCTACTGTGTTACCCACTCAAGAAGAACAAATTTAGATTACATTTGTGTGAAACGTAATATTTAATGTAGTCTGATCATGTTATTTATTCAAATATATATCCTCCACCCAATCCCATGGTGTCACAGAGGTGTAACATCGTTTTAAAAGATAAGCAATGCCTTATACTAAAAATGACTCTACATCTAAAAATAATCTCATCCTTATTTCCATCTGTTAAATGGAGAAGGGGAAGCCTCATATTGCCACCAAACAGTGTCAAGGTTTTGAAAGATCTAAAGGTCTTGGTCTGCTAGGCTTTGTAGAACTTAGGTGGGGTGCCCTGCAAGCTTGCTGAGCCCTGATCGCATGACTCCACTTCAAGGAGGCGGGCCGCATAAGCCTTTGCCAAGAGCTCAAATCTCCTGAGCCTTGGCAAAGTGAACTTTTGGGGGCCACCAGAAAGTGTGCAATTTCAGAGCTCCATCCCCCCACCAATCAACTGGCCAACCCCCATGCCAATCGATTGGTGCAGGGGAGGAGGGAGAAACATATGATTTCCGCAAGGCTGGGGAATAATGTGTTCCCCTCTCCACTCTAATGGCAGCAGGCACCGTTAATGAGCATGGGTCAGGGTGGACCCACACCCGACCACTCTTAAAGGCTCAAGAGCAGTCAGGTGCAGGCCTGTTCTAGTGCTGGGTGGGTCCAACCAGGTGCATGAGTGCGGTACACAGGGCCATCCGCTGCCCTCACAGATCCAGTCGGACATTTGGTACAATGCTATGGTCTGGTCACTAGTACTTGATCCATGGAGGACACTATTGGGATGTCACATGCATCAATATGAGGATGCCTTGTACCAAATGGTCCATCTAGCCTATGAAAAATGGATTTCTCCCATTCTATTATTCCTGAATTCAGTTTAACTAGGTCCCTGTTCAGGCATTCACCTGAACACATGAATGCTTAAAGTGGGCAGAGGGTCAGGGCCATGCATGTTGACCCTGCCTCCTATGTCTCTGGTTGGTCTGGCCCTGTCCCCTTTGCTTCAAACTGTTTCATGTTGAATCACAAGCTCTGAAAGGGAATTCTACTCATGTTCACTTAAACTTGAGTAGAAATCCCCCCACAATTATAGTTTCTGCCATCTCTCTCTCTGTGTGTGGTGGGGGTAGTGCCAGCATGCCTAGAGATATGGGTGGGGGAGGGCCACCATGCACAGCCCCTACCCTCTATCCACTTTAAGCCCTCATGCTATAGGGAAAACACCTGAACAGGGCCAAAGAGAGTTTCCAAAGTTTATTCCAGACTTGAAACATGCCGCAGCATTTGTCTCCTTCAGTTGATGTGCATTCTGGTAGCACTGGAACCATGCACCTTCATGGGAGAGGAACTGCTGCACAATGCCTTCTGACTGGTAACACTGGAACCCCTCCATCTGGAAACTTTTTAGCCCAGGGTGACCATATTTAAAGGGGAATTTCAGCAGGTGTCGTGTGTAAGCATGCAGAATCTGGTGAAATCTCCTCTTCATCACAACAGTTAAAGCTGCAGGAGTCCTGCCCTCTTTTGTATCTGGTCACTCTAGTATAGCTCACACAGCTTTAACTGTTCTGATGAAGAGGGAATTTGACTAGGTGCTGCATGCCTACAAATAGTACCTGCTGAAATTCCCCTTTCAATACAACTGTTAAAGATACAGGCGCCCTGTCCTCCTTTCCATATGGTCACCTTAAGCAACAACAACAACAATGATATTCATGACAGCCAGGCCAATATTTGCCAGCTTTACAATGCCCTGTCTTAGCATGGTTCTGATGCATCATATGTGTGGCAGGGGCCGGGGGCACTGCAAAACTTAGTGACCAATGCAAAAAAATAAATAAATGGTGAGAATACTTGGAGAAAATCCAACAAAGTGGCCTACTTTTACCTAGCACGTGTGCGTGTAAGAAAAAGGAAAATGTCAGCAGTTTTCTCAGAAGGATATCTTCTGAGCTCTAGGCAAACTTCTCAGTGAGTATAAGTAATCTTTGGTACCACAGAACCCAGTAGCACCAGGGCTCTTGTGCCTTGCTAATGAATGTGCTGTATTTGCAAGCCATCTCCAATTCTCTCCGAAGAGAGTCAGCTCCATTAATCAGCTGAGCCCTGCATGGGTCTCCTCTAATGCTGGTCTTTGTGCCAGAGAGAATGAATCATGAAAACACAAATTAGTGGCAATGGCTCTTCCTTTTCTTTTCTTTTCTTTTTTAATTTCCCCCCATTTTGAACACTTTTCATGCCAATGTGCTAATGGAGGCCGTGGTGCTAGCAACACACACTTCTGCCTTTATTGGTGTCCCTTCCCCCTTCTTTCTCCTTGCTTCCTTTTTTGTGGTTCTCTTTACATTAATCTTTCGACAAGACCCAAAGTGTGGATTTTGTTTGATTTCCTGCCAAACCAATTGCAACGTGCAACATGCGGGGCACTGTCTTTATCCTCTTTGTTTTGTTTGCTTGTTTAAACAAAAGAAACAACTTGAGGGATACCATCTGTGGATTCAAGCAGTATTGTAGCGTAAACTGATACAGGTTAGATTGTGGTATAGCGCTTGTATGGGCAGCACCTAATTGAGTCCAATTAGCGAAGGGAAGAGAACAAATTAGACACACAGGCATAGCTAGGATAATAAATTGGCCACAACTTTATTGACCCTGTTCAGCCATGGTGGTTAAGGATTTTGTGAGAAACATTATGGCTTAGCATGTCATGTGAACCATTTCTAACCACAGTGGCTACATAACCATGTTTTAAACACACCCATTAACCATTGGCTGTAAAAGGGTTAGCAGCCTAAGCATGGCTTAGCGTCTTGTCTGAACAGGGCAATTGCCTCACTTGAATAGGCTTGGCAGAGGCTGTGGATCCTGTCCTTGACCAGCCCACCTGCTGACCAATTCCTCTTCCTGACCTGCCAGGAGGACTGGTGGTGGAAGACAGGGTCAGGGGCATACCATGGCATGGACTGCAACTGTGAACCCCTTTCCACTACCCCAGACATGGCCAGCTCGCAGCCCCCATGCTGGTCTGGTCTTGGTGCCACGTTCTCAAGATCTCTTATGGGAACCCTCACCGTGGGGGACAAAGGTGTTCAATCCTGCTCCCCCTCACCAATGGAGCTGGCCCAATGTTTATCATGCCTATGTAAGTTGTGACAAATGTTATAAGATGAAGTATCCACAAAGAATTTACTTATAGTCAAGATCAACCTATTTACAATGGAATTAAACTTGCAATGGGGAAACCAGAAACTCTGCACTGTCTTTGACATTTGGTAGGCAGGTAAAATTCCTTCCCAGCCCCATTAACTGGTGATTACATCTGCCACTGTAAGACATCTTGCTACCAGGCATAGGTAGTGGGAAGGTCAGCAACTGCAATCCTGCAGCTGCATGTGACGCCTGTCTTTAGGAGCCTCAGGTTGAATTAGAGTCAGAACAAAGGAAAGATCCCACTCTGTTGGGTCTGCCTCTTTGGCCTCACTCCAACAAGGTGCTGATTGGCTCAGCAGTCACCTCCTGGGAAGAAGATGATAATTGCTGAAGTTGTACAACTGCTCCTCACCAGCCTTTCTCTCTTCACTGCCATCTTGCATGCCTCCACAAATCACAATTCTCCATTTGCTAGGCATGTGCTCCGCTCCGATTAGGAGCGGAGAAGCAGTAGCGAATTGGCCTGCTCCGCCTTACCCAGAGGCGGAGTAGAAGCGGACCGCGGACCCCTAGAAGCAAGGCGAAGAGAAGCGGCCATTTTTCGGAGCTCCTATTTCAGGCGGAGCACTCCAATCGCCATCTTGAAAACATTTCGCCCATAGGATTGCATTGCGGGAAATAATCGCGGATAACTGGGTTGTTTTTGAAGCTATCGTTCTGAAAATTCTTGTGCTCAGAGAGTCGTGGATGGGGGTCATTTTGAGACTACTCTCACCTCTCTGCGTCATGTGGGTCGCGTGCTAGAATTTTTTTTTTTCTAAGCCTACAGCACCCGGTATTCCCAGGCGGTCTCCCATCCAGGTACTAACCAGGCCTGACCCTGCTTAGCTTCCGAGATCAGACGAGATCGGGCGTGTTCAAGGTAGTATGGCCGTAGGCTCGTGCTAGAATTTTTAAAAAATCAGGTAAACAAACGGACAGCGCGGCTCAAACGGCGGTTTTCGCCCATAGGATTGCATTGAGGAAAAGAATTGGGGATAACTGGGTTGTTTTTTAAGCTATCGTTCTGAAAATTCTTGTGCACAGAGAGTCGTGGATGGGGGTCATTTTGAGACTACTCTCACCTCTCTGCGTGGTGCGGGTCGCGCGCTAGAATTTTTAAAAAAATCGGCGGGAAAAATACCTTTTTCAAAGGGCTGAGGGGCAGAGTCAGCTCCCGGTCATGATGATCCCAAAGTTGGAGGAGGGCATAGGCAAAACGGGTAACTTGGGATTCTGGGAAACTTCTCTTTCTTAATCTGAATGGACTTTTCCCAGTGTTTTTTAACACAGTAGCCCCACCAAATGCACAAACACAACCTGAAATCATATACTAAGTCAAGAATAAGAGATAGAAACACAGCACTGCTCCCCACCCTAACTTTGGGGAACAACTGAAAAGATGTGGTGCAAGGGGATGAGCTCCCCTAGGGCATCTCATTGTGGACGTGCCCCCACTCTCTCCTGTACTGGAAGGCCATCAGAGCCTTCCAAAGAGAGTAACCCGGTGGAGCAATGCCTATCATGAGTTGAAGTGAGCGTTTACTTCTTAGTGGTGGAGCAATGTCTTTCATGAGTTGAACTGACAGTGTTGCTTCTTAAAAGACTGGTCACTAGGACCAGTCAAATTGGCAGCTGCTTCCCCCTCCCCCGGGCACGTCCCCCTATTACTGGTAAAAGACAGATATAGCCTTTTTAAAAAAGTTCTTCTTGTTGTTTATTCAGCAACACTGCTGCTTTTAATTCCACCCCTCCTTTGTTTATTTATTTATTTATTTATTTATTCCATTTTATATGCATTACTGGCTTATTCTTGGCTCACTTCCTTATGCCCCCAGAAATGCCAGCTGCATGCCTGCCTGCCTTCCCTCCCTCCTCCCCTGCCCACCTCACAGGGATGTTGTGTGTGTGTGGCTTTGACTCAGGGGAGAAGTCCTTCCTGCGCTCACTTGGAGTTTTGGAAGTTCCAAATTTTGCAGGTTTAAGCCCCGCCAAAAAACAGGGGATGATGGGACTGTCTTGAGTCTCGGCGTGCATATGTATCCCTGGATAAGCTTTCATGGTGGTGAGTTTGAGGGTTTTTTTTTAATGTGCAAAATTGACGGAGCTATGGAAAGGGGTGTTGGGTTTTCATAAATTCCCCCAAAATCAGGGGATGATGGGACTGCTTTGAGTGTGGGTGTCCATGTGGACACATGGATAAGCTGTCATGGTGCCGAGTTTGAGGTTTCTAACATGCAAATTGATGGAGCTATGGAAAGGGGTGTGAATGGGGTGCCCGATTTTCAAAAATTCCCCAAAAATCAGGGGATGATGGGATTGCCTTGAAACTTGGCGTGCGTGTGGACACGTTGATAAGCTTTCATGCTGCTAAGTTTGAGGTTTCTAACGTGCAAATTGACGGAGCTATCCCAAGGGGTCTGAATGGGTTGCCCGATTTTCAAAAATTCCCCAAAAATCAGGGGATGATGGGATTGCCTTGAAACTTGGCATGAGGTGTCATGGTGCCAAACGTGAGGTTTCTAACTTGAACAGAAAAAAAGTTGTATAATTTTTTAGCTTTCAATGCAACCCTATGGGGGGAAAACAGAGCTCCGATCCAGATCCGGAGCTCCGAGCGGAGCGGAGTGGAAGTGGGCGGAGCGGGGGCAGGGCGAAGCGGCCCGCTCCAAAAATCATGGATCTGCAAGTGAAGCGGAGCGGGGGGTCCGTGCACACCCCTACCATTTACTGCTGGCTTGGGTAAATGCAGGAGGTCTAGAGGACTTTTTTTTTTACCCCATGAAGTCCCTCCCTGCACAGGCTATACTGGGAGGGGAGATTTCTTAATGAAGAAGAAAAGAAAAAGGGAAAAAAACACTGGTTTGCTGTCCCCCAGTTGAAGGTATCCACATCTATTTGAAGTACTATCTAATCAGGTCTTGCTTAAGGTTAAAGTATCATAAGAAGGGACAGCAGGGACCTTGGCAGGATCTACACTACTGCTTTAAAACAGTTATCATAGTAGTGACAACTTTTGGGTCCCAGGACACACTCCATATACAGTTTTCAAACGGTTTTCAAAATGTTATATCCTGCTTGGTGTAGATCTGGCCCTTGAAAGTGTCCATCAACAGCTAGAACTTCCGCGGAAATTATAACCATTCTTTCTAAATGTGCATCTATGTGTAGTTCCATAAGCCAATTTTATGCAAATGTGTCTTCTCTTTTTTGATGACGCATTTCCTCCAAAGCATTTACATCCTACTATTCAGTCAGAAGACTCCCAGAGCAGCTTACAGCAATCAACAATCAGACAGTCCCAGCCCTCAAGCTTGCAATCTAAAAAGGCATGAGACACAAGCAAAGGGATTGGGCGGAAGGAGGAAACTTTTAAAATAACACCTTTTAATGTGTTTTACTATTGTTTATATTGGGATTTATTGGTTTTGGGTTGTTTTTTTTACCAGGGATGTACACCACCTCAGTCCCAAACCCCAAATCCAAGTCGAAGGAGGCCCAAATCTGATTCGGGAATGGATTGGGCCACCTTGGCCTGAAGCGCTCATAGTTTCTGGGCACCATAATAGTTTGCAGTAATAGATCTATAGCAAGGCAGAGTGGCTCTTCTGGAGGACAGGCAGCTCACTGGTATGAACAGAGGATTCAGGTAAGTCCCGCAAAGGAGGGCATCAGCTCGCCAGGTTCAGGGGATAAACAGAAGGGGTGAGAGGGACGGGAGTCCTATGGATTCCTCGTCAGCCTATGGCTAAACTGCTTTGGATTCAGAATGAATCTAAAGTGGGCTGGGGCAGTTCTGAGGCGCCCTGAGTCAAATTGGGGCCAACTGGAAGTTCCAAATTGACCTCCAAGGTGAATCAGGCTGTGCTCCACCCTACCACTTTTTAAATCATGTATGTTGCCTTGGGAGCTTTGGCTGTAGGGCAGTTCATAAGTAGTAGTAGTAGTAGTAGTAGTAGTAGTAGTAGTAGTAGTAATGATGATGATGGTTCTTTCAGTTGCCCAGATGTATTGGAATATATCAACTGAACTATTGTCCATCTAGGCTGGCCTTTTCTTCATTGGCCTCTTCCTCTCTTCCTCCACCTCGTCCTCCTCCTCCTCCTCTTCTGCAGTTTCTCTTCTTTAGAGTTCAGACCTAACCTGTTTCTTTGCTCATCCCTTCATGGCAAGATGTTTCCTCAGAATCCCTTCTGTTGGCAGTTTGCACGTCTTTGGAAGGCAGCCAGGAAACCAACAAATAATGACTCCTCCACCCAAGCAAAATAAAGCCCACAGCTGCGGTACAGGAGGTCCTTGAGTATGTTGTGCCTCACCCAGGCCATATTGTGCTTCTACATCAGGAGAGGTGTAGAGTTAGCAACAGGCAAATGAGCATGAAAATGAGTGAACAGATTCGAGACATGAGCCATAGTAACTGACAGCTTCTTCCTATGAATATGCATTAGCTGCCAAGTTATCAGTCTGTACTTAACAAATGGGACAGATTTGTTGCTCTCTGCCACACGTAAAATATGGATCCCCTTATAACAGTGCCACAGATCTCAGTTTCTGGATTCCTAAGCAGTCTGTATCATTGTACATGAAGAGGTTTCCATTTCTGCTGCCATACATTTAATATACGAAAAGGGGATGGCCGAAAAAGAAAAGGGATGACTCAGACAGTTTTGGCTCTGTGGTCCTCCATGTGGGGGTGGGACTGTTCCCCATGTCTGCTCTAAGGTATCAGGTATGTAGAACCAATTGTAAAGCATGGAATTGTGGTTGTGAGGAGGGGGACAAGATAAATGTTACTTGTGTGCTTCACAATTGAAGCAATACGCATGGGTGACTAAAGGGAGGTCTAAATTTCTGTATCATTGACTCTAATAAGAGAGGGGGATTTGATACTTTGCTGCTGTTGTTGCCAAGGGAAATGGGAGGCAGGGAAGGAGGGGCAGTGGGAGGTGGTGAGAGATGTAGGATAACTTTGTTTCTGTTCACAAAACATTCAAACAAGACCCATTTGTAGCCCCACTTGTAAACACAAATACACAGGCATCTTCGGAGAAAATATTTGCCTGTTCCTGAAGCTTGTTTGAAAAATGCAATTTTTTGAAAAATGTGGATTTTAAAACACATGTTTTCCAAAAGGGGCATGCTTTTACACTTTATTTGATGGGGGAAGTGCACATTTTGAGTGTGCAATTTTTGAAATGTCATTCCACTTCCTCCCCGGTACAGTTTCACAAATGCTAATGAGGCAAACTGAGCTTTGAGGAGGAATTTGGAGAGCCATGACAAGTTCGCACATCACATGTGAGAAAGCAAAGCCACAAGCTTTGATATACCTGCTCTGTATGTAGGCCTCTGTATGTAGCTGTTCCTTGCAGGTGAACTGAATGATGGGATTAGAATGATGTATGTGCCTGAATATGAGGTAATGCCATCGAGGTCAAGAAGAGTAATGGGCACCTGTTGATAAGGTATAATGGAGATGTTTTCTTTTTATCTATCTTTGTTTTGCTTTAGAATTTTGCCAACTGCTAATTAGTTAAGATGATAACGTACAAATATACCTGCTTTTCACACGGCCAGTGGAGAAGGTCCTTGTCTGTAGGACTCTCTCCAAACAGCTGTATTATGTGCAATAAAACAGAGTTGCCTTACAACCAAAGTGGATTTTTATCCTTGACACATGTTTGCCCAATGGTGGCAAAGCCAAGCCCCAAATCCACCCAGAGCCAAATCTGGTTCTGGGTTCCATTCATATTGAGGTGATTTTTTTGAACTTGGGGAGTTCATATTCCAAATTCCCCTCAATTTCCTATCATTAAGGCCTCAGCTAGATCTACCAGGTCTAGCGCGATGGAGGGGCGAGGATCTCGTGATATTTTTATCATGAAATCTCCCACTCTGTTTACATGTGGCGTGCAACAACCTCGGAGGGAGAGGATGTTGCACCCACCATTTTGGGTTTTTTCCCTTAAAGGAGACGAACACACAAGCTCTCATGCGCAAAAGGTAAGTTTTTTGTTTTTAACAATTTTCCCCACTTTCCTCACCCCACCCCTGATGGGCGCAGAGCTCTTGAGGAGCTCTGCGCCCCGTGTGTGGGTCCCAGCTCCTCACAAGTAACCACGAGGAGCCAGGACAAACCGTGATGCCTGCCAACATGTTCTGCGGTCCCAGGATCATCCCGAGACCATGGAAAAAGCAGACTCAAAGGGTAGGGCGAGATCCTGGGGAAAGGGAGGGATCATCACTCCCTGCTCCTGGGATCCCCTGTGCATCATGTGGACGCACAGGGACGATCCCGGGATCGCCCTGGGATATCGCCCCGTCTAGCTTTGGCCTTAGTATCTGGCATCTCATGACTGGGTACAACTGGCTGGCTTTCTCTTATATCCTACTTTTCCCTATCTTCATGCAGTGAGTACCTGCATGCACTGAGTACCCGTGAAAACAAGCCATGTAGAAAAGAGAATGCTGAACTTTAACAAAGAATATGAAGTTGAAATAATGAGTAGAAAACTTAGTGGCATGTTTATTGGGATTTTAGGAACTTGAGTTGCAGTTCCATTCATGTTGGAATGAGACACAGGGGCTTGCATAGCAAAATTAACACATTCTACAGGCGTTCCTGCACCCATGGGCTATGTGAATGTACGTATGGAATAAATAATCACTGATACACAGCATTCAGTAGAGTGTTGTTTTTTTCTTGCTGCCTGCATTTTTCCTATTTGTGATGTTGAACACTGAGGCACAAAGGCTTTTAAAACAATATCCAATTTCTTTTTATTCTGTTCCAATAAGGTGTAATGTATTTTCCCCCTCCAGTCTGTTTACATTTGGAACAATGCATCGGCACAGTCTTTTCAAGATTGTGCTCAGGTTTGATTAGCAATCTTTCAGCGAAACATGATCAGAGTTTACAAGTTATCAACAAAACTTAAAGAACCATTTGGATTTCCTCAAGAACATTTGACGTTGCATCTCTGGGGCTGCCTGGTAAGCAATATCCAGAAATCGAAGCAGCCAAGTTCTCTTTGATTTCAGATGTGACATGCATAGCTAGTGCCCAGTAATTGTAGCTGCTTTCCATTGCTTTACTGCTTAAATTCTCTTTGGTTTTCTGGGCTGTTCTTCTCTTTCACGTTTGGTTTCATGCTTGGGCTGACAGACAGAAATCCACCTGGCAGCATTCCAAGGGCTGTCAGCTTGGATGAACTGGCAGGGGCTATACTGAATCGATACAGGCATGAAACAAGATTCCAAGCCAGACTTGCGGATGTGGAGATCAGTGTCCAAGTTAAGGAAGATGTTCTTTGACAAGGTAAATATTAAGCAGGCATTGGCCAGCATGGAGAGTTACTGAGAAAGTCAGATTCACAGTACAGTTAGTGCAGTGCCCTCTTTACTAAGGTCTCAACAATAGGGATGTCCCTTATAAATCTGCCAGGTCCCTGGGGTTGTCAGATGGGATGCTCCTGGTGGTTCTACATGGACCTATGGCCTGATTGGAGACCACCCAGAGAAGAGCCTTCAATGTGGGTGCCTCCTTTCTATAGAACTCCCTGCCTTTGAAGGTCAGGCAGGCACCAACATGGTTGTTTTCAGTGCCTCCTGAAAACATATTTATTTTAAGACGCCTTCCTTGATTGACCAGCCATGGTTTTATTGATACTGTTTTTTTTAAAAAACAAAATTTTGAATATAGTGTTTTATTATTTTCATCTTCTATCATTCCAGAATTTGGTTAGATGTGGAGTAGTATATGAACAGTAAATAAATAAATGTGAATCAGCCACCCTTGAGCTCACTGAAGTTCTCTGAATTCCTGGAAGCTTGTTTTGACTCAAGTCCATATCAGATTACGACGAACTCCCCCCATGCATATTTTTTATGCATGTACACATCAAATTGTGTGCATTTTTATGTCTATTAACTTAATTTTAACTTTGCTGTTTTAAATTTTGTATTTTAAATCTCTATGAATTTCTGCATTGCTCCTTGGTTTTATCCTGGTTGTGTTTTTATATTGCATTTTATATTATGCTTTTATACTGTTTGTTTTATATTTAGAATGGTTTTTATGGATTTTATTTTTTGTAAAGCACCCAGAGAGCTTTGGCTATGGGGCGGTATAAAAATGCAATAAATAAAATAAATAAATAAATAAATAAATAAATAAATAAATAAATAAATAAAACATTTGTGGGCATTTTTCATGCACATTTTCTTTGCGTATGCATTTTTTATATGCATTTTTTCCATTTTTTTTCTTTGCAAAATGTATGGACTTCAACTGCACTTTGCATCAGAGTCCTTGTTCAATCTGGAAGGTGTGAACTGAGCAAAATACTGATAAAAAATGAACTGAAATGTATTTCTCATACATCCCTATCCAACAGTGGTTCACTCTGAGGGTGGATTTACACATTAAAAGAACAATGTGGTGCAACCCAAAACTAGCAGCCATATCACCCTCCCCTCTGTGACACGTAGTACAACTTACCATCTGTCCTAACCATCATTGCTCTGTATCTTTCCCCATTCCACATTACCGGCTGCTACTGGTGGGGAAATGTTTGACAAATGTCATTTAGGATGTGGGAGAAGTTATACTGTGGCCATCACCACATCTGGTGGTGGACAGTTCCAAAAGTTAAGTCTGTGAAGGGTTGAAACAGAGTCCTACTAAGGGCTGCAAGTTGAAGAATCATTGTGAGCTATGGAAAGCTAAGAAACGTGAGATGTCCATAGTGATTGAGAAGCTGCCCCTCTCATATTTTAATTAGCTCATTTTTTTCCTGAGCTTTCTTGGAGAACTATTTTGGAAAAACTCGGGGGGGGGGTTGCATGGGAAGGGAAGGTTAGCAAGAGTTCTAAAAGAAAGCTTGGAACATTGGCACACCTGGGGGATATGCCTATCATCTACCTGCATATCTTCCAGCCACATGTCTATGCCACCCAATAACACAGTTCACTGAACAGCTTAAGGTATCAATTAAATATTTAAATATTAAACAATAAAACCTCCCCAGCTACTCTTATCCTTGTAAAGTGGGGAACCAGTAGCCAGGAGACCCGGGCAGAGGCAGCAGGTATCTTGTAGGATTCATCACTGGGAATTCTAGTTTCATGCTAGGAATTTTACTTTGCCAGTAGCTGGTTCCGTTGTTGTTTTTCACATGAGTAAGTGCTCTTGGGAAAGGGTAGGGTGCTGTGGTTGGCAAGAGGACTGACTGGAAGCGAGGCCATTATGAGCCATTCCCAAACATTGGGACCAACTCACAACAGGATCAGTTCAAGTGCTATGGGGCTCATCTACACCAAGCAGGATATTCCACTATGAAAGTGGTATGAAAGCTGCATATAAATGGCAGGAGCCACACTGCTACTTTCCAGTGGTATTGAAGTGCACTGACTACTGTTGGGGCCCATTGACACATACCATATACCACTTTCATACCGCTTTCATAGGCCTTAGCTAGACCTAAGGTTTATCCCGGGATCGTCCCGGGGTCATCGCTGTTCATGTAAATCACACACAGGATATCCTGGGAGCAGGCAGGGACAACCCCAGGATGATCCCGGGATAAACCTTAGGTCTAGCTAAGGCCATAATGTTATATGCTGCTTGGTGAAGATGTGTCAATGGGCCCTAACAGTTGTCAGTGCACTTCATTACCGCTATAAAGCAGTAGTGTCGATATACTACTTTCATACTACTTTCATAGTGGAATATCCTGCTTGGTGTAGGTGAGCCCATGGACAAACATGCTGAGGAACATATATTGCTGCAGGGCTGCATGGGAATTCTAGTTTCACCCTAGGAATTTCAGTTTACCAATTGCTGGTTCCCTTGCTCCTTCACGCGGGTAAGTGTGTTCTTGGGAAAGGGTAGGATGCTATTAGGGAGCAGTACTTGGCAAGAGGACTGGCTGGAAGTTGAGGCCATTATGAGCTGGTCCCAAATATTGGGGACCGACTCATAACGGGACCAGCTCACGTGCTAAAAAGTGCTCCTGCAATTTGTATACATGACTTTTGATTCTATAGCTAGCTATGCTCCCTGGACTCACTCCCTGGCTCATTGCCAATATGCTGATTTACTTCCAAAGAGTTGGTCTGAAGTGTTTGCTTCTTTGAGTTTTTACCTTGAAGCTATTGATGAATGCACACTATATTTAATTTGAGGATTAAAGTTGCAGAGCGGTGTTGACACGCTCAGGTTTTTCTACCTGATAAGAACAAATGTGTTTGTTTATTAAGTGGGCAAGCAAAGATGTATGATGTCCTTAGCCAGTCATTTCCCTGCTTTAAAATGCTTAGCGTTTGCAAATGACAACTTTTTAACAAATGTAACTCCCTTTAATTACAACAATTTTTCTTCAGAGATAGGCAGTGTAGGCGGTTTCTAGAGAATTGCATTCAGGCGCAAAGGAAGAAGAACAAACTATGGTGAGTTCATGGGGGGGGGGAGAGATCTTTGAAAATATGACTCCATAATAAGGGCATTTAAAACAAGTGTTTATACAGTAGTTTGGCACAACCCATATCCTTTAATGCAAAGCGGAAGAGGAATGGTTTTAAAAGAAAGTTTGCATTTTTAAATTGCTAACATGGGTTTTGTAATTTTCTCTATTAATCAGATCTGGGCCTTACTTAGGGTTCAGGATGGCTGGGGATGCTGGGATTTACAGGACTCTTCTCTGTCCAAACGTGCATAGGATTGTGTCCTGATCTTTGTTTTTTAGATGGAACTGGCCTCCCTTAAGAAATGTAGGCCTTAGCTAGATGGGGCAAAACCCTGGAGCGATCCCCAAGATCGTCCCTGTGCGTTCACACGATGCACAGGGGATCCCGGGATCAGGGAGGGATGATCCCTCCCTTGCCCCAGGATCTCGTCCTACCCTTTGAGCCCAGTTTTTTCCATGGTCCCAAGCTGAGCTGGAGACCATGGAATGTGTGGCCAGGTGTCGCAGCTTGTTCCGGTTCCTCGCGAGGAGCTGGGACCCACGCACGGGGTGCAGAGCTCCTCAGGAGCACTGCGCACATTGTGGGTGGGGTGGGGGGAGAGGGGATTTTTGTGTGTGTGGAAAAAAACACCTTTACCTTTTGTGCACAAGCACATCTGCACATCTTCTCCTTTAAGAACATATAAAATAAAATGGCGTGCGTGACGCCTCTCCCTCTGAGGTCATTGCATGCCGCATGTAAACAGAGGGGGAGATCTCATGATAAAAGTATCATGAGATCTTCACCCTTCCATCCTGCTAGACCAATAGGTCTAGCTAAGGCTGTAGATGGAGAATCGGAGAATAAGGTTGCTAAGACAGGTGCAAGTGGTGAAGAAAGGCAGAAAGGAGAAAGGAAGGCAATTGAGACAATCATTTCCCTTTGACTAAAGTTAAGGTTCCATTGTAGCTCTCCAATTTCAGACTCTCAGAAATCCTGGGAAAAAAAGTGAAGTCTGGAGGATGAAATATTCCATGTTTGATGTCTGCCCCTAGGGTGGCCATTTTATGCTTATAAATTTATTAAAGAGCCCTGCAATTTCCAAGGCTTCCAGTCAACATTCAAGGCACATGTCGGTGATTTAACTGGAACAGGTTACTACATTGGAAAATGGCTTCTTTTTTTCTTTCTTTTTTTAAAGTGAAGCATGAAGTGAATTTTTCCATGAAATAGCCAACAACAGAAGAAGCATGTTCCTGGATCAGACTGCACATTCTCAGCCAAAAAGTAGCCAGCTGAATGGCATTTGAAGCTTCCAAGCAGGTTGGATGGTAAATGTCTTGTCCCTGGTAGTCGAAGTTATACTGCCTCTGAACATGTGTCATCATCTACCACCTCTCTGTCTGGACTAGCTGAGAGCCAGATGAAGCTTGTATGGGGGAAGAAGATCCTACTGCCTGCTCTAGTTCCAACAGAGTTCAAGGGATGATAGCAGTAACAGCCCACCACCACCACCAAATACCACCAAAGAAAATACCCCACTTGAGGTGGCTGGAGGTCTAGGGAAAGATGTCCAGCCGAAATCTGACTTCCTGTAACTTGAGCCCATTGTTCCATGTCCTGCACTCTGGGAGGATCGAGAAGAGATCCTGGCCCTCCTCTGTGTGACATCCTTTCAAGTATTTGAAGAGTGCTATCATGTCTCCCCTCAGTCTTCTCTTCTCCAGGCTAAACATGCCCAGTTCTTTCAGTCTCTCCTCATAGGGTTTTGTTTCCAGACCCCTGAACATCCTCATTGCCCTCCTCTGAACCCCCTCCAGCTTGTCTGCATCCTTCCTGAAGATTCCATGGACTTGCAGACCAGCGTTTTGTTTTGTTTTACTTCTGGAGGGAATTTGTGTTAATTCGCATGAACTAAGCAGATTAGCAAGTTTGCCCAAGTGCACATTACCAGTAATGAAATTAGTGCAAGCAGAATGAAATTCTGGTTTTAAAAAAGTCTGATTCTCTTCATGAGCAGATGATGGAATGGAAGATGGCTGACAACTCACAAAACACAGATCGAACAGATGTAGAAAAATCTGTACATCCCTAGCAGGGAGTGACCCAGTGGAAATTTTACTTCACTACCATCCAGTCTGAATTTTTAAGTTTGAAATGCATCCTGCACTGTGCAGGCTCAGGAATTCCTTATTAGGGATGTCAGTGGGAACTGCCCGAGGGAGGGGATGCATTCACTAATTGATTGTTATTATTTATTTATTTATTACATTTTTATACCGACCAATAGCCGAAGCTCTCTGGGTGGTTCACTAAGCTTTCGTCAGCTTAGCCCCCTGGACTTTGGTTCAATTGGTTCTGCATTGACTTGAGCCAATTTGCAGATTTGGGGGGAGGGATTTTTTGTTTAATTCACACAAATAGAAATTTGCATAGTTTATACAAACTGGGGTCATAATTTGCATAATTTTCACAAATTATGGAAGGAAATGGTGCAACTTATGGATGCAATTTGTGCAAATCGCTATTTCTGCAGATAACCCCACCTCAAAACATTCCCAGATTTTGGAAAGAAACCTGCAGTTTGGTTTGCAAATGCAAAACATATTGGAGGCACTGCAGGAATCTGGGGAGCCCCAAAAGGGCCAGATTTTGCAGTGACAGAAATCCCTAATCTTTGTAAGGACTTAGCCTGCCATGTGTACTAACCATCGCTTATATCGATCTTGGTCTGGACAGGAAAGCAGGGATAATTGCCCCTTTGTAAATTCATGACCTGCAGATCAAGGGATAGCCTGTGCATTGACCAACTAGGATGGGAATTTCTTAGGATTCTCCTTCCTCTGAAAGAGGTAAACATACTCACTCTAACACGATTTCTTCCTCTTTCTCCTGACTTCTCACCATTCTGCCCCCCACATGGCCTACCCTTTCCTGTCAAAACCTAAATTCTTCCCATTGCTCTATGGCCTCCACTTTTCCACTTACATTACATCTTCCCTATTCCTTATATGGCACCCCATAATACTCTGCCTCCATCTTTTCGTACTCTATCACAGTTATCACAAATTGTCTGCCAGCACAGTGTTAGTAGGTGGTACGCTAATCTTAGCATTTTCTTTCTGTAATCATTTGTGGTAGAATAAAACATACATTATTCATTCTTGACCACTTGTCAATATTCCTGAGCTAATTTCCCCACATTAATTTTGCACAGTGGATAATCTGCCATGTGTTTGACATGCTCCCAAAGAAGATCCTACTAATTTGGTGTCCTTCGCATACATGTGTGGAATGTGTGGATGAAGACATGGTCAACAGTCCTGGTACAATATTTCTGCAGTGTTTTATCAATGTTCTTGTGTACACGGGTTACATGGGGGGGGGGAAGATGCAAATACATTGAAAGTACAGCGCATGCTCCAATTCTGGAATTAATTTTAGAAATTCTCCTGCTTAAACCTACTGTATATTCAGGAAGAGTTGGGTTTAAAGCAAGATTTCTGAATCAATAAAGGAATGCATGGGGATAAATCTCTAGCTAGGGATGTATGAATTCATTTATATCCAGTCTAAGTCAGGTTCACTTGTATTTGGTCTTAAGTCTGTTCTGTCAAATTTCTGCATCATTTCTTTCCTCCCCAAGCCACATGAAATTTCTCACTTATTTGTATTGCAACTTTCCTTAACGTACTTATGTATCATTAATATATGCATTTTATATACATCTTTCCCTAATATCCATAGTTCCTTTTTGCAGCTTTTAAGCTGAGAATAGCAACTTAAAATTCAGAGAAGTGCAGAATTGGGAAGTGTAAATCGGATTGGGAAGTGCAATTTGGATCGGTTCATTTAAAATGTGGACAAAACAATATTTTCCAGCATCTCTGTTGTAGCTAACACATGGCAAAGCCTAATTCTTTAAAGTTTCACCTAAAATGCAATTGATCCTGGCTCTTTTGAGCATTTCACTATTTGTTGGTAAATTCACATTTCCTCTCCTTCCCCCTTTCAGAATGGTGGCAGTCATCTCATAGGCATACAGTGGGATTTCCTGAAAATATGTTTGTCATGAGAAAAAGTGGGAAGGTCCCCTTAGGTGTACGATCCACAATTTGGCAACTGACGTTTAACCTATAGCAATTCAAGTCTGGACAAGTGGCAGCTAGCCCATGCAGAGCACACCTTAGCGGTGTGTGTGTGTGTGTGGGGGGAGGATTTTGCCCAGGGATAAATCCTGAATACACTCAAACTTTCCTACCTTCTACTATTGTAGCTTTTGAGGTGTTGGCTGTGAATTTAAAAAGATAAGAACTTCACAGTTCACGCAGCTGAAGTAGACTTGTGTGAAGCAAATATGTGAGAACTGTAACAGAAGATTTTGACTTTGTCTGTGCAGCTAAACTGGGGTCTCCTCACAGTTATTATCCACTTAAAGCCACATAGCCCTTCAGTGATGAGGCCACCGGAATTCCTTAAAGATAAATTCACATGACCTTACTACACTGATTGCAGGTGAAGTGCTACACCTACGGGTAAAGATGGGACAGAGGTGAAAGGCAGAAACTGTACGCTTAATGGCAAAGTTCTTGGTAGGGCATGAGCCCACGAAGGTGAGAAAGGAAGGGGGAAAGAGATAATCCAGCTGTACCAGAAGCCCTCAGCAAGGGAAGCCTTGAAACAGCTGTGTACTTCTGCGAAACCTTCCGCTAGACTTACAGCTCCAGTTATCAGCCAAGCGCTGCTGCCTACGAATGAAAAATCCATGAGAGGCAAAGGGAGGAAAAGTTAATGTAATATTAAAACTAGAAATATCCATTCTGTCAAATGGAAATGCCCTGCTGTTTGATCCCATTTACTGGAGTAAGGCTTTATATCAAGGCATCTTGGGTTTTTTAAATTACACGTCAGATGTAATTTTGCAGTGTGAACATGAAATGCAGGGCTGTCCTTTTAAGGGAACAAAGTAACAGCTCAGCTCCATGTGTTTGACTTGACTAATAGCGAGTCTTCATGTGTAACCAATCTTAATTTGGCCAGTGGCCACCCAAGTATGAATGTTGGGAGTGGACAGTTTCCATGGGGGGGGGGGGTTCATATTAATGTTCAGCACTGATCATCTTGTCCCAATTCTTCTCTTTAGAAGCTGTTACTCTCCTATTGGTGCAGAAAGGGAAAGGAATGTGACTTTGGTCCACATGTGCTTTGTAGTGAGGAGAATTTGGTTGGAGTTGTGGTAGAGTCTCCGTGGACATGGACAGAAGCAAGGTAAGAGGCAATCATGGTGTGTCCTCATGATCCTTGGGCATGACTGGAGAGTTGAACTAAATGCATGCTGGCAAAACACACTCAAGCACACCTAAACAATGGAGAACCAGGTTACCTGAAAGGTTGTCTCCCCCTCTATGGATCCATTAGACCACTATGAACTTCAGAGGAGGCTGGTGTCCATGCCACATCTGCCAAGTTCCATCTACCAGCAACACGGCAGTGGGCCTTCTCGGTGGTGGCACCCTCCCTCTAGAATAAACTCCCCTCTGCCATACACCAGGCACTGACTATGATGCACTTTCAATGATTATTAAAAGCTTACTTGTTTACCCTGGCTTTTCCCAACCATGAACTTGTCTAAATGTTGTGGTGCTTTTATAGTGATGTGCTAACCAAAATTTGGGGGATGCGATGTGTATGACACAGCACTCAAAAATAAAACAAATGACTACCACTAGGGCATCCAGTTTATAAATGTATAGATTTAAAAATTTAGAATTGTATATATAAACAGATTGTAAAGTGTGAAACATTTCTGTATAAAACACCCTCTTTCGTGATGTGCTCTAGTTAGACCTGTGTACAAATTTGCACACATTCTATTGAAACTTACACACCTGCTTATAAGGAAACTTTAGTCATTGGCCATAGAACGTCTACAGCTAAGAAGGTTCACACACCATTGAAGAGGATAATGCCACAATGGCACATTTATGGATGTTTACACAGATTCAAATGCACAAGCTAGTTTGGAGGAATAAGTTGAACAAATGAGACCTCTTTTTCACAGACTTAAGTCTGCGAGAAGGAGTCTTCCTAACATTTGAAGCAGAGAGAGAGAGAGAGAGAGAGAGACTTTCTACACCTCCTGGCCTTCTGGGAGGGAGGGGGAGGATCTTGGGATTTCCTGGTTCCAAGATCCTCCCCCTGGGTCCACACATCTGTGCTACATCCAGGGATGTTGCAAGCACCATATTTTTTTAAGCAGCGGGGCCAGTTGCGCAAGAGCGAGACTCCACTCCATCAGAAATGTGAGTTTAAAACACATACCTGAAATCACCACCACCTTCCTGCCTTCCCAGGGGTGGCAAAATTGTTGCTACCCCCTCCCATCTCTGATGCTGTGCTTACTCACAAGTATGCATGGCACCAGGCTGGATGGGCACCCACACCTCCCACAGTCTAGGGATGATCCTGAGACCGTGGGAACAATAGGGTTTTCCCAGGGTTCCTTTATCCCTGGGAAAACCCGTGCCCATCCCCCCTGCCCCTGGGAGTCCCTGTGCATCCAAATGATGCACTCAGCCTTGACCAGCCTGGACTATTGGGCTGGTGTAGAAACGGCCAGAGAGAGAGGGAGGGGGGGGGAGAGAGAGAGATGAAAGAAGGGGCAGAGGCTACAATTTGTAATAAGAACCTCCAAGTTAATGTACCTTTCCTTGGGCTGAAGACCTTTCCTGCAGACAGGAGCTGGTGAGTGTTGCAACTCCTGGTCTCAGGTGAAGAGGAAAGAAAGCAGGAAGCCTTGACTAGGGGAGGCACCAATGGCACCTTGCTCTGGCAAGCAAGAAGACTAGTGATTTCAGTGGGAAGGAGGCTAATCCTTCAATGATTTCAGCATAGAGCCTTCCACCTGGAAGGAGAGACTCTGTGATTTCAGCAGCAGTGTGGCACCTTAGGCATCTAGTGATTTCAGCAGCAGTGTGGCACCTTAGGCATCTAGTGATTTCAGCAGCATGGCCCCAGGGACCCTCTAAACCTGAGAGTACTTATACAGTTCAGAGAAAAGCAATGACATCACAACTTTGATGAGCGAGGCACTGTTCATAGGCACTGGAAATGATGCTACTTGCTATGGGAGAAAGATGGAGTGGCCTTTCATCCCTTTTAACAAAAGAGAGTGGTTGGGGAAGATGGCTGTACTTGCTGGAAGCAAAAGTTCTACTCCATATCTCTTATTCCTTTACAAAAGATGACCTTACAAGGCTGGAATTCAACAATAGGAACACATTGCAGGTAGCTGACTAGGTGCATTACCAGATACCACTCTTGCCATTCACCCTTCACATTCTGCTCAATTTTACCCCTACCTTTGCCTTTGGGGAATGCATTTTAGTTGATATATTAGAAACTGAATTGCTTGATCTAGTCTTACATGATTGCTATCACCCCCATTTCTGTGCCTCTCTCCCATCTTTGCTGAAGGTGGGGATGAAGACACCTGGCTTTTCAGCTGCCTCAAAGTGCAGTTAGTACTGTTCACTCACAGGAGAGCTACTTCATAACAACCAGCTTCAGTCACCAATAAGACTATGGTACAATATCACTTATAAGCTTAGCCAAAACTAGGGTGACCGTATGGAAAGGGGGTCAGGGCTCCCATATCTTTAACAATTGTATAAAAAAGGGAATTTCAGCAGGTGTCGTTTGTAGGCATGCAGCATCTGGTTTGTAGGCATGCAGCACCTGGTGAAATTCCTTCTTCATTGCAACAGTTAAAGCTGCAGGAGCCTTGCCCTCTTGACCAGATACAAAAGAGGGCAGAGGACACAAGGGTAAAGACAGGCACGGGCTGTGCCTTCCATCCCTAATGGTGCTGAAAAAAATCTCATTCCTTTTGGATGCCCAGTTGAGCTATAAAATTAAGGACCATTAGCTCATCCATATCAAGACCTCCTTATATCCTATGAGTTTGCCATATAGTACATTTCATAACATCCATAAGGGAGTCTGGGCAGACATCACAAAGCCAACTGTCTTTAGCTCCACCTGCACCCTGTCTGGCTGATGCTTTGCACGAAGCAGAGTCAAACGCTTCTAAGGTGGCAATATTGCCTCTTTTTATTATTTAAATGAACCATGTCTGCTTTAAGGGAGCTCATTTCCAACAACTCTCCCACCAGATGTGGAAATGAAAGGAAGGATAAAATCTAATTTGCCAGCCTTACATGGAGGAACAGTATTCTCCTAGTGCCACAACGCTGCTGCTTCCTTCTGTGCACGCCCGGCTGCAGACTTTAATTAACTTCCCTGGCTGAGCAGAGCTGCTGCTAATGAAGCAGCTAATTCTGAGAGCAGGGGGCATGTGCTATCCATTTAGTGCATTCATGTGATTCCAGCACCCCATAAGTCACCAGATTTCCCCATGAGCTACTCCTCTTTGATGATTATTAAGATTTAAAGCATAATTACTTCCTTTCACACCTAGGTCTGTCCATTCTGTGATCAAATGTACTCCTCATCCCTCAGTCCCCATCTGCCTCTAATGTATTTATGCAGGGCACAAAAGCAGCAGTCCAGGACTTACCAGAATCAAATTTAATGTGGAAAGTGGCAGGGGGGCACATGGCAAATAGCACTTGAGCTCTGATTCCTAAAATATCTCTCTCTCTCTCTCTCTCCCCTACATCCACCAACTCTCTTTCCCTTGCATGACTCTTGACTACCAAAGCTGGAAAGACACAAACAGGTTGGTGGTAACTTTACTACCTGTTGATGCCTAAAAAATCTGGTTGTGGCAGATTAGAAGGGGAAATAGACTCCTCTGAGTCTATTTCCCCTTCTAATCTGCCAACCATAGTCAGAATAACAGAATTTCTTCCAACAGCCCTCCATTCCTCATTACCTTTTTAAAATGTCTCATTTAGCGATGAGCCAAAAATTCCTCCCCATGCTGGATCAAACCCAAGGACTATCTAATCCAGCATTCTGTTCCCATAGGAGCCAAGCAGATGCCCACCATAAGAAGTCCAGAAACAGGATAGGAGCACAAGAGCACCCTTCTGCTCATGTTTCCTTAGCAAATGGTATTCAGAGGAGTGCAGCTTCCAATACCGATGTGCAGATTTCGTTAAATCCAATGCATCTGTGTTTCACAGATTTTCAGGCATCTTTAGCTCTGTTATTTACTCATATTGGTTTTAGGGGTGTGCAAAAAATTCATTCCACTTGTGCAAGTGCGAATTTGCACAAATCCCCCCTCCAAAAGCGAAAACACACACACATAAAAAAACCCACTGATCCACAAGTCTATGGAATCCATATGACTTTCAGTCCACTGTGGAACCTTCAGGTTAGATTCATAGGAATCTGAACTCATTAGAATCAGTCACAGATTTCTCTAACTTCCTTAGTCTCCAATGCTAGAGATAATAATAATAATAATAATAATAATAATAATAATAATAATAATAATAATTTATTTCTTACCCGCCTCTCCGATTGTAGTAGCCACTGATGGCCTTATCTTCCACATTTGCTGGCCATGAAAATGGGTAGGCATTTTCAGCCATTGGGGAAGGGGTTTGGAGATGCTTTAAAGTTTTCAGGGGGCTCACCTGAAGACAAGTGGTGGTTTTATACTAACACTTGTTTCCTGCTATGCCCCCCAGAGACAATTGCTTAAGAATTTCTCCCACCTGTCACCCAAACACACATTTTGCTGCTAACCATTTGGCCCCATCCCAACCCTTTTCTGACAGAGAGAGAGAGAGAGAGAGACAGACAGACAGACAGAGAGAGAGAGAGAGAGAGAGAGAGGACTTCATTTCAGCTTGGTGTTACTTTTCCACCTTGCCCCTCACTTGCCTGCTTGCCAGAGGGGTGGTGGTGGGAGTTATAGGAAGTGACAGCAAAGACTAGGTGGGATTGGTGTCATCTCATAGTTAACTAACTTTTTCCCCATCTTGATGCTACCATCCTGTTCAATGTCAGCATGGCATTTTCCAGTTCTATGGAAGTGGACATAGAAGCACCTGACAATTGTCTAGACCAAGAGTAGACCACATGACAGTCACAGGGACCAATACGTTCCTGGACACCTTTTTTCCTTCTCCCCCCCCCTCCTTTTTTTGGTGCCTGCCAAAATGTCTTAGTTCTCCTACTTCTTTTTTTCTTTTGGATTAATATATTTTCTTATCAGCAGTTGGGATTGCTGGGTAATAGGTGTCTGTTGATGCTGAAAATGGTGAATCCAAAGGAGTAGTATAGTATGATGGGCCCCAGACCTCACTGCTGCCTTTTGGGCAGGTTACTTCTCCTTTACCACGCTTCCCATGGATGCCATTTTATGGTGATGCCAATGAATTTTTCTCAAGCTGCCAAATGTGTCAATGGCCCCAAAAGGTGGCCTACCCTTAGCCTAGATTCACTATAACTCCAAAGTAGGGATGTTGGTGGAATATGTCGGTGGGGGAGGGAGTGAAGTTCGCCAAGTCTTCATCAGCTCAGCCCCTGGGACTTTGGCTTGTTTACCTATGAGCTGGCCTGACTTCATGTGCATCAAGTCAGGCCAGCTTGTGGATTATCTGGTGTGAGTGTTGTTGTTTTCCTTAAATAGAAATTTGTGCAAACTGCAGGCATGATGTTCATAATTTATACAAATTGCAGCTGTACTTTGCATCATTTGCGCAAATTGCAGCCATAATTTGTATAATCTGCAGAAGTTGCAGAGGTGCAATGTGTGCAAATTACACAGATTACTGCAAACTGTGAGTGTAACGTGTGCAAATTATGCAAATCATGGCCTCAATTTACTTAAATCACCTAAATTGTGCTCATTATATGCTCAAATTTCTATTTACGAAAAAAGAAAGCCAAAAAGGATCCTGAGTTTTTGGAGAAATTGCAGCTCAGCGGGTAAATGCAAGCCAAGCTAGGTGGGCAGCAGGAATCCAGCAGGCCTAAAAAGGGATGGATTCGCAAATGATGGACATCCCTACTTCAAAGTTGGGGGGAAAGCGCAATATGCTTATTTCCTCCCTACTCCAAAACAAGTAATGCTGAGGCACATACCCTTGCCTGATATGGCTGGAACCGGCTTTCCACAACCTGGTGCCCTCCAGAAATGTTGGACTGTGGGAATGACAGGAAGTGTGGACCACTGTAAGACCTGTGGCCAGTCAGTGTTGATACTGGGGTAGATGGACACATGGTCTGACTCAGAATAAGGCAGCTTCTTATGTTCTCCTATGATCCTCTAAGATGGAGCAGCATGTTATTCAGTACAATTAATTCATCATAAACTAGTGAAAATCTGGTGTTTAAAACATGCCACATTTTCTGCCTGCCGCACTGCATTTGGGAGGATTTTCCACAAAGAAGGCTCTCCTTTGAGATATTTGATGGTGATATTCTGTTTGTTGTGGAGCAACCAGTAAGACCTTCTCTGGACATCTGAATAGCTGACTGGGTATATTTAGAGGAGGTAGTCTCCTAGGTATCCTGGTCCCATGGGGTGGGTGGGTGGGTGAGTAGGCTTTGTATGACAACATCAGAACTTTGAAGATTGCTTGGTAGCTAATAGAGAGCCAGTGCAGTTCTTTCAGCAAAATTGATTCAGGGCAGTTTGCAACAACACATTAAAGAGCTGGGTGACCTTCCTTGGGAAGGGCATTCCATAAATGGGACCCTGCAGCTGCTCAATGGCTGACTCACAGGTATCAGCTGATGGACTTAGAGCATGGGAAGGTTGATATGGGATACCTGATGTTTTTGCAGTATCCTTTACTCCGGTAGGTATGAGTGAGGAATTTGCTCAATAGAGATTTTTTTCTATTTACAGATTTACCTAATCCAAACCTTCCAGAAAGGAAAACAGAAATGGACATAATTTGCAGTCAGAAGTCCATGCATTTCTCAATTATGAATATGTTCTGCAAAAGAAAGAAAGGCATTTGACAACATGCGGATATTTGAAAAATGCACAAAAACCACTTTGTACATTTCTAAATTCATGCAAAAACACTTTGGTCTATATGCACCCATTTGAAAAACATACACAAAAATAGATACAGATTCCCCCCCACCCCACACCCCGCTTCCCTCAAATATCTCAGCCAGAACTGGCACGCAACGGACGTGGAGGTGGGAAAAGGAGGGGGGAGGGTCTGTGGAAATACACTTGACAGATCTGCCAATCCCTATTCTCCAGTGTCCCATATTTTCCTCCCTTCGATATCTTGCTCTCTGTCCCATCACATCCTGAAGCTGTGGAGCCTTATGAAAAATGCTGTGTGCTCTTGCACCCAAATCTTCCAAGCACAGACAGAATGTGTGTGTATCCATCCTTTTTACGAAGCAACCCTTCCCTCTCGTACTTCTTTCCAGATTGTTTGTTGTCTGAAGCATTTCCCTTTAGGCAGCTGCCTGCATGACAAACAACTGTGAAAGGACAAGACATGTGTTTAGAGAGAGAACAAAAGCTCCCAGAACACCCCAAAGGAGCATTGGTTCCCAGCATGACATCCCGTCTAAGAGTCATGATGAAGCCTCTGAACCCCTGAGCTGATGCATCCTCTGAAGCTTCCAAATCAAGGAAGGCCTTTCTCAACCCAAGGCTTCGCTGAACCTGGCTTGATTTGACATACTCAGCCATGGGGCTCTTTTGTACTCACCATGAGAAAGAAGACACTTCAAAGAGATGAGCCTGTTACTGACTGGGACATCTGCTACATACAGAGCAAGCAATGGTATTTATGGAACTCAGTTTCTATACATTACAAAGGGCTTTTGTCATGAATCAACCTTAAATGGTTAGCTGTTTGAAGCTCTGATTCAGCAAAACATATATGTACAGCTGTGTATGAAGTTCTAGCAGCCAAAGAGAAGGTGTTCTTATGAGACACGTGGTTCCCAGACAACTGAAGGGCCTGTTGGAAGGGTGTCTCCTTATGGCTCTCCAAAGAAGAAGACAAAAGAGGATGCCAATTTGCATAAGGTTTGCATATGCTGGTTTATATGTATAGATGCAAATTTAGAAATAATTATAATAATTTAAATAGAAATACTATATTTCTCAGTACACTGTGGAAGTTTGATCAGTTGAACCGGGTGCCTGCCTTTTAGCTCTGTTGTCCCCATGTGCTAACTGTTGATGGGCAACAGTCCTTATGGACTGTTGGACAGGAAAGCTGTGATGTCAGTTATGTAATGATTGGCCAACTTAAACCAACTTAACTTTCTCCCAGCAACTAGAATCACCCAGTATGTTTAAAATTTGACCATTTTATGACACAACACAAATGTTATCAAAGATATTGGTGTGCTGAGTGGTGTTTGTTTTGTAGCAAACCCAGTTTGTTTGCTTTTTAAGGAAGAAATTTTTAAAAATGCTGAAAATGTAATATATGTTTCTTGTCAAACAGTTGAAGTAATGGAGGTTTTGTTTGTTTCTTTGTGTTTTGCTCTAAAACCAATAATGAGCTCTTGCCTCTCTAGAAAATCATTCAACTAATATTTGGAACCAGACTGCATAGTAATAGAAACTGGCATTTTAAAAATGCTAATTCTCTTGCAAATGACGTAAGGGCACATTCCACTTCTCCACTGTCAAACACCTAGTTCCATCAGAAAGTTACTCCTAATGTTTAGCTGAAATTCCCATTCTTCTCATTTAAACCTATTGGCTTGGGTCCCAGTCTCCCTAGTTCAGATCTGAATTTGAGCAGGGGCACATGCATAGGTGAGCAGCCCTATTCTTATTCCTGCAGTCAGAATCATTTCTGCTCACACATCCAACCCTCTGCTGTCTGCTATCTCATCCCAGGCTCCCTGATAGGGTGGCCAGCTGTTCATCATAAAAAAAATTTTTTTACAAAAGAGGACAGTGATTTGCAGAAACATTGCATGAGCTAATTTTGCATATTTAGAACTCATGGCTTTAATCACAAACAGAAATACTATGCATTTCACCATAATGGGAAAGACTGTGGTGAAGTGTCCTGTGCGCCGGCTCAGTCTGCTGTCCAGGATCATGTTCAAAACGTGGATGGGCAACTTCAAAACTTCTACTGGGGCCAAATCTACACCAAGCAGGATATAACACTTTGAAAGTGGTTTGAAAATGGTGTATGGCATGTGTCATGGGCTCCAATAGTTGTGAGTGCACTTCAATACCATTATAAAGCACTAGTGTAGCTCTCCTGCCCAGCTCTCCCTTCCTGGGGTTCATTAGTCATTTCATTTTATTCATTACATTTCTATACCATCCAATAACCATCCAATAACCAAAGCATTCTGGGTGGTTCACAACATGATCAAACATAATGTATAACCTTTAACATCTAAAAATTTAGAACAGTTGAAAAACAAATTTTAAACCATTGTCAAACAGAACTAGCAGAACCTGATTAAAATAAAATGTCCCATCAAATTCCTTGGGGTAGAAGAAAGCCTTAAACTGGTTCTGAAAAGGTCACAATGTTGGCACCAGACAGATGTCATTGGGGAGAGCATTCCACAATTGGGGAGCTGCTACCAAGAAGACACTTTCCGTTGTCGCCATCCTCCAAACTACCCTCGGAGGAGGCTGTCAGAGAAGGGCCTCAACACTACGGGGAGGGGAGAGGTGCTCCATCAGGTACTGCGGTCTTGAGCCATATGAAGTTTTAAAGCTTAAAAGCAGCACCTCAGATTCAGCTCAGGAATGTACAGGCAGCCAGTGCAAGCAGGCCAGAATCTGTGTAATGTGCTCAGAACTTCTGGTCTCTGCTATCAATCCAGCTGCCATGTTTTGCCAAAGATACAGGTGCTGAACCACCCTCTTTCAACAAAACTTGGACTGGACAGCCCTCCATGCAGAGGATGCCTTCAATCAGAGAACTGCCCTTTGACAACTCTATAAATAGAGGGGTGACCTCTATAAAGCAGGGCACATGACCATCATAAGGCTGATCTAGCCTATGTAGGCCCAGCTGTATTTGTGTTGTCTTCGATTGTGCACTCATCTGTCCATGGGTGAGAAGCAGAGAGTTGGCGTCAGTCCCCCCTCTAAACAGATTATTAATCACCACTATGGAGGACAATTTGGGGCATGGGAGAGGCTCTTGGAGAGGGCTTTTCAGCCTGGGGAAAACACATGTGCAGCAACTCATTACAGAGAGATTTCTTCCTGATGTATTGGGGTGACTGCTAACAAAATGGCATCATTTAAAGGGAAAATGTTGCCACCACCATTGTCTTAATTTAATCTAAGAATCCTGCGCGCATCATTAATCGTGATCTTGGCCATGGGTGTGTTATATATCATCTTAATCTAGTTTTAAAATGTCAAACTGATATTAAAAAGATTTTAAAAACTAGTTTCATAAGCAAACATAATTTCTCAACTTTTTTCAAGAAACATGACTTCAGTCTATACAATAATATAAGACTGGGTCACTTTTATGCATTACTTCTGATCCCTGAGGAAGCAATTCTTCACATATTTCTCTTCTTCTTCTTCTTCTTCTTCTTCTTCTTCTTCTTCTTCTTCTTCTTCTTCAGGCTGAATAACACTTTTTTCTCTGTGTGGGTGCTATCATAATGTTGGGAATATTTATATATTGAAGCTGGTGTGATGTTCAGTGCCCCCCTCCCACAGTGAATCTGCTTTCTCACCACTATTGTCACTGCCCAAACCTGGACAAAGTGAAATGAAAGGAGACCAACCCACCCTGATTTCCCTTAACAGTGCTATGGGTTGTTCCCCAGGTACTTGTAAGCCTCCAAAATGGAAACTGAACCAATGCAGGGTGGCTGCAGCATGGAAGGGATCCTTTCCTCCATGTTCTGTCCATCCTGCTTTTTCACCTAGATGGTGGGTTCTATTGTCTAGCTTCAGAGCGGGGAGGGGGGAAGGCCATGTGGCACTTAGGAAGCTGTCTAAACCACCTTCTATGGTCTCCTCCCCTCCCCTTCCCTGGGACCACCCCCTTTTTGCCCTCTCCATACTCAGTTTACCAAGCATCGAGAGGCTGCTGCTATGGTTCACTCCATGCTGGCTGTGAGGGAAAAAGGGTGCAGTTTCCTGGCTCCCAGTCTTTGAGTTCAGAGCCAGAAAAATTAATAAAATCCTATGACGCTGTCTAGGGGTCATAGGATTGCTCCCTCCATTACTCACAAGAAGTCTAGGGTATTATGAGAATAGCTCTCAGATGCTATTACCTCCAGCATCTGGTATTGAGAGGTATACTGCCTCTAAACCTGGAGGTTCCCTTTAGTTACCATGGCTAAGACCTACCCTGATCTGTGTAATCCTGTTTTAAAGACATTGATGGTTCAAACTAGATGGCACGGTAATGAAATGTGGGTTTGAGATGGATGACCTCATGGTCCCCTCCAACTTACTGATTCTATGGTTGTAAGCTTTGGGTCTGGACAATAGGACTGCAAAAGTGACCAATTGAAACTTTGTTATATAAAACACAACGGCCAAATACCTTTCCTTTTGTTATGGAGATTTTTTCTATATAGCTGGACTCTTCTGGAAGAAGAGAAGCTTTTGGGAATAAGGGATTAGCACACCTCCCTGCAGGAGATAATGCAATCAAATAAGTGTTCTGTGAAAAGGCTGCACATTTATTTTTTGAGGCAGACAGAATTGTCACTAGGGTCAGATGCAGAGAAGTTCAGGCTGGAGGTGAAAGAGAGCTTTGTTGGAGTTTTAGAGGCACCTTTAGGGTGAAAGATCTCCCTAGAAGCCCAATGCAGAAGCAGTAACTATTGGAATATTAGAGCTGCAAACCTTTATTTGATGATCAATCTGTAAATGTATGTAAATAAACAAACAAAACATATATCACAAAACTACCGTGAACCTCCAGTGACTTTATACCAAGGAAATAAAACTCCCAGGTAATGCAGAAATCACAGGTTGGATTTGTAGAAATCTGAACTCATTTGAATCCATTGAGGGTTTCTGCAACATCCCTAGTGTCAAGGTCTAAGCCCTTGTGGTATGCATGTAGTCAAACAAAGAAGTCGATATCCAAGTAAATAGGCCTAAATGTCTTGGGGCCAGATTATGTGAAGGATTGCCTTCTCCCATATGTAGCTGCCCAGACCCCCTAAGATCATCATCATCAGGGCACCTTCTCTGTGAGCCAAAGGAAGTGAGGTGGGTGGTTACAGAAAAGGCCCTTTCTACACCTAAGGATTATCCCAGGAAAATGGAGGGATTGTCCCTGCCTGCTCCCGGGATCCCCTGTGTGTCATTTGGATGCACAGGGATGATCCCGGGACGATCCCGGGGGAAAAGGCAGGTGTAGAAATGGACAAAGAGGGCCTTTTCTGATGTGGCACCTGGGTTGTGGAATGAGAGGTTTGCTTGGCACCTATGTTGTACTCTTTTGGGCACCAGGTGAAGACCTTTTTAGAGAAATAAACATAAAAAGACATTTTAATGCAATCATGCATTTAATACATCATCTAGTTTGGACCTAAGCTTTCACTGCATCTTGTAGTGTTGAATTCCACTTAAGAATTTTACTTAAGATGTGTTTTTTCACAAGTTGGGAGTGCCTGTTATCACGTGAAATATCTACTGATCCAAGCCCCTTAATGGACTTTCTTTCTCTTTCTGCTTCTCCTTCTTGACAGTAAATGTGCACATGATTGTCGGTGCCAGGGTTGCATGAAACTTGATTTTTGAACTTTCCAGTCAGTCATGCTTTCAACATATAGATGCTGGCATGGTACTGAAATTGTCATTATGAAGAACTACATGAAGATTTATTTTCATAAGTGTGTAAGGGGTTTGCAAGTTCAGTGGTAATTTCCCTCTAGTGCAAACATTTAGTCAGATACTCCAGGAATTTTTCAATGTATGTACATCCCTAAGGAGATTTAAATGAGCAAAGTAGATGGGTCATACATCTATTCTTTTGTCAAAGTCAGACTGCATAGTTAAATGTATCCCAGAATTCTTCTTTGCCTACCATTTTACCACTCCTCTTGAGAAAAGACTATAAAAAACTAATATATTGTACTGAACTGCAATCGAAGTAGTCCTTTTTAGTTTAACGGTATGTATGTACAGATTTATGATAGCACACCAGGACTTCTTTCTCCCTCAACCCCTTCAACAATTTCTGGCACTTTATCAAAGTCTGAAGAATTTTTGGAAGGTGCCCTATTATGCAGTGTGCAACAGGGATTGAGAAACTCTGCCATGCATGTAGAGTGTAGGGTGTGTCCCCCTGGATCAGCTCAAACATGAGTTGGGGGGAAGAACATCTGGGGTGGTTTGGAATAAGGGAAAACTGGGCAAGAAATTGTTAGTATCCGCTCTCCCTTCCCTGAAAGTTACTCCACTGTAAATTTTGTAACAAACCACAATGAGCTTAGCAGTGTCCCAGGCAAAATATAGTTTTCAGGGTAAGTGACACCCATATTAAGGACTTGAACATCTTGGGAAAGTGTTTCTGATGGTTCTCTGCCACTTGTGACGCTGTCGTGGCAGCACTGAAAGCACCACAGAGACATGGCCTGGCTCAGTTTAAATTCAAAGCTGGAGAAGAATTGTTGTGAGTAGGCTTTGGAGAACTTATGGGGGCACTTCAAGGAGCTGGGCCACGGGAACCTTTCCCTTGTGCTCAGGAGGCTGTGTGAGTCTTCTGATCCTTGGCAAAGCATGCTTTCCATGGCCTCCAGAAAGTGCACAATTTCCCTGGCCCTGCCTGGTGCCAATTGGGGCCTTAAAGGCCCTCTTAACCTTGAATTAAGAGAGTCTAAGGGCTTGATTGGTACCAGGAGTGGGGAGGAGAAAGATGTGATTTCCCCAAGGCTGAGGAAATTGCATGTTTCTCCCCCTCCCCCTGCTAATTGGTGCTTTAAATGCCCTGTTAATGGGGCCTTTAAAGCCCCCCATGGTTTGTGGGGGGGGGGGAGAATGCACAATTTCCCCAAGGCTGGGAGTGGAGGGAGAAAATAAGCCAATTCCCCAGCCTTGGGGAAATTGTACATTCCCTCCCTCACTCCACCCAGTGATGGGGGCTTTAAAGGCCCTATTAGGCCATTTAAAGCCCCCATCTGCAGGGGTAGTGGTGGAGAAACCCATGATTTCCTAATGGCCTTTGAGTGGAGGAGAAAATACACCATTTCCCACTGCCCTAGCAAAATTGCATATTTCCCCGCCCCCCTCTGCGTTAATGGCGGCCGCCATTAATGTAGTGAGGGAAAAGGGACAAAGGGTGCTTGTCAGGGTGGACCTGAGCCCCAGTGCTCTGAAAGGCTCAAGAGCACTCAGGCACAGTCTCCTACTAGTGCTGGGTGGGTCTGCTGGGTCCGGGAGGGTCGGACACGGGGACGACTGGTGCCCTTGTGGACCCAGGTGGATATTTGATACAATGTTTCTTGGGAGATGTACTGCTCACAGCATAAAGCAACTTGCGCAAATGAGACATCTATGGACAAGAAGGAGCTGCCATTTCTGCAGCAAATGGCAGCTCGTTGAGGGAGCAGGTGCCTGTGCCTTGCTGCTGAGTGCCGGCGGTCTGCCCTTGGGTTCACCCCACACCACTCAGGGGATGGGTAAGTGGTGAGGGGTTTGGCAATCAGGGCACAGGGTGGGTATGGGGTGGTCCATCCATCCTTAGTTAGGTAGGGTGACCATATGAAAAGGAGAACCACTAACCCTTTTGCAGCAAATGGTTAGCGAGTGTGTTTAAGCCATTATGTAGCCACTATGGTTAGGAATGGTTGACATGACATGCTAAGTCATGGTTCACATGGCATGATAAGCCATAGTGAGGTCATTAGAGGGCATGCTCCTGGTGGTTTTGCATGGACCTGTGGCCCCGCTGGAGTCCATCAAGAGAGCGCCTTTATTGGGGTGACCACATTTCTTTGGGATTCCCTGCCCCTGGAAGACAGGCAGGCACCACCACTGTGCTGCTTTTGGTGCCTCCTGAAAACAGCTCTTGTCCTGAAAGCATTCTTTAACTGAACAGCCATAGTTTTTATTGCTATTCTGTTTTTAAATGAACAATTTTAATATGCTGTTTTAATATTTTATATTTTTACTGTTTATTTCTTATGCTCACTGCTCCAGAATCTATCTTAGATTTGGAGCAGTATATACATATTGCAAATAAATAAATAAACAAATAAATAAATAAATTTTGTATCTACATCTCCCCCCCAGTCATTATTTTGCACCTGGCTCAGGTTGATGGACCTTGGGATTCTAGTAAAAGACAAAGGAGATCCCACGAGCTTGAATTCTGTCTCCCTTGGTTATACAGGATCTTTGCCAACTGAATTCCAGCAAAATTTACTACAGCAGCATCCCTTGAGCTCCTAAGAGGAGAATAAAATATGCATCCTCCTTCGCTGCTGCCAACGTCAAGAAGCAGGTCAGAAACTTATCTTCACTCCCTTTTCTAATGTAAAAATGATTTAACAAAATAGGCATAACATACATACATCAGAGCATATAGCCTCCAAACGTGGAGCCTTTTTACGAGTAATGTAAATACTAACTGGTATCAATGAAAAACATTTTTCAAGCCAAACTGTAATTATTAAAAAAGGGTCTTCAGCCAATTTAATTTGCTCACTGTCAGAATTTAACCATAACTTAACAAAAACACACACGCAGCAAGCCTGCTAGGCATGCCCCCGTCTCATACTTTTTACTACTGGGACAGTCGGAGCCCTTAAATTCAGGTAACAAAACTTTATCTCTTTCTGATGCCACAAACCAAGTAGCCATTTAATAGCAAACATCTTAAAGAGATCATAAACATTCATAATCTGAACTGTGTGTGAATTCCAGCCTGCCTTATTCCAAGGCAAGATCAAGAAGTTGCGCTGGTAACTGTTGGCAGCTGTTGATCATTTAGAAGAAAATCCTGCTTTGACTGAAAAGAACAGAGTTGCCTCAGAAAGGGGTCACAAGTGCTTCTGTGACGTGTTTCATCCAGAAAATTCGCAAGACAGAAGCAGCAACCTTTTTGAATGCCCACTTTCTGTTTATTGTGTAGTCAAGCCTTATCAGAAAGCAAATTATCAATTAGTTTTGTTTATTTGTTTAAAACATTTTTAACCACTCCTCAGCCAAAAAGGCTCTCAGAGCAGCTTATTTATTTATTTGTTTATTCTGAATATTTCTGTACCACTTCTCATTTGCACAAAACCCAAAGCAGTTTACAGCAATAGTGTAAAGCAATAAAACAATCTATTAAAATACATATATACATATATAATACACAAACACATCAATAAAAAGCAAGTCAGTCCCTGCTCTCAGGATTATAATTGAAAAGACATGGCACAAGAGAAAAAGAGGATGGGGAGGGAGGAGGAAAACAAACACCAGTCCTTTAAGTGGGGAGAATTTAACTTCATTCCAGAGGCTACATCTAGGCCACCTGGCATGCCAATCCGTCCCCCTCGGATTCCCCAGAAGGCCACTTCCCCTTCCACACATCACCATGTCTTTTCTGCTTCCCTCCAACCACCATGCATCCCCCAATTACTTGGTGCTTTCTCAGCTTTTGCATATCCCCCCATTCTAAAAGGTATATCAGTAAGGCTCAGTTACTACTACTACTACTACTACTACTACTACTACTACTACTAATTTATTTCTTACCTGCCTCTCTGTTTGGATCGAGGTGGGGAACAACAACAAGTATAAAATACATAAAATTGAATTAAAAACATAGTATACATTATTAAAACATCCTAAAATTCCACTGGATAGGCCTGCTGGAATAGATCAGTCTTTACAGTTTTCTTAAAAGCTAAAAGACTATTAAGTTGACGAGTCTCCTCTGGCAGGCCATTCCACCATCTGGGAGCAGCAGAAGAGAAGGTCCTCTGGGTAATACCTGTCAGCCTAATTTTGGCAAGCTGAAGTAGATTCTTCCCTGGGGACAGGAGTGTATGGGGCAGATTGTATGGGAGAAGGCGATCCCGCAGGTAGCCTGGACCCAAACCATATAGGGCTTTAAAGGTGATAAGCAACACTTTATACTTTGCCCAGAAACTAATTGGCAGCCAGTGAAGAGATTTTAGGACTGGTGTGATGTGGTCTCCCCTAGGTGTACCAGTGACCAGCCTGGCTGCCATATTTTGAACTAGTTGAAGTTTCCGGACTAGGTACAAAGGTAGCTCTATGTAGAGCGCATTGCAGAAGTAGAGCCTCAAAGTTACCAGCGCGTGGACTACTGTCTTTAGGTTTTCCAACTCTAGGAAGGGGCGCAACTGGCATATCAATCGGAGCTAATAGTAGCCACTCCTAGCCATCACAGCTATCTGGGCTGTCATTTGGAGCACCGGATCCAGGAGCACCCCCAAGCTGCAAACACAGTCTGTCAGGGGGAGTGTAACCCCATCCAGAACTGGTTGACACACCTCCAGACCCAGGTTGTGGCCTTTGACAGCAAGCACCTCCATCTTGTCTGGATTCATCTTCAATTTGTTTTTCCTTATCTACCCCATTACTGTCTCGAAGCATTCATTCAGAGGAGACACACTCCCAAGGCTTGGTTACGGGCAGAAAGTATGCTAAAATATGCTGATATTTATTTATTTATTTCCCCACACCCTTTTGCTTTTGGTCCTGCTCCCCACCCCTGAACATGGACCCCAAGAGCTTCTCCTAAATGGAATTTAGCCTTGGAGCAGTGTGGATTTAGCCTTCAGGCACAGAGCCGTGTGCAAACAGCCTCTCCAAGTTCTCAACCTTTTGTTTGGGCAGAGAAATTGGTTGAACAATTTCACTGAATTTCTCCAACGGTTTCTCACAGGCAGGGCTCGCCATTGGCAAGGTTGTAGAACAACTCCCCCCCCCCCCCAAGTTGTTTTTTGTGTGTGTGTGTTTGTTTTTTGTACCACTGTTGGAGGAAGCAGTCTGGAGGGTGAAGTCAGCTGCCCACCCCCAGAGTTGAGCCAGCTTGCAAATTTCTGTTTTTAAATATGTATTTGTGTTTGTACAAATTGCAGGCGTAATTTGCAAATATTAAGCAAATTCTGGCAGCAATTTGCACAAATTAGTTTTTACACACACACACACACAGAGAGAGAGAGAGAGAGAGAGAGAGAGAGAGAGAGAGAGAGAGAGAGGTCCCAGGTTTCATTAACAAACATGCATAGCAGCCTTAAGTTGAACAAAGACCTTGAAAAACTCAACTTTGGGAGCAGTGGCAGGGGACAAGGTCGCAGGTTGGTGTCAGAATGACCTGGGAAAAAACATTTTTATAGTCCATAGTGGGAAGGGTTGCTGACTTAGGGGGGCACACAAGGGGGCACTTTGCCAAGCACCCCCTCAACCCTGCCAGCCACTCAGAAGCAGACATCATGCATAAAGTTAAGGGTTTTTGTGCATCACTGCAAATGCCTTTTTAAGCAAACAGACATATGCACAGTACTTTCCTATGCATGAGATGGCTGCTGCATTTGACTGGCTGACCATAATCAAGGAGTCACCACACCAAGGAACTTCATGTGGCTACCCTGGGCCCAAAGGACGTCATGCAACTTGACCTGCCATTGGCCCAGCCATCGTCTCCTAACACGTAGAGCATCCATTGCAAAAGAAATAAGAAAGACAGTGATAACAACATCTTGCATTTAGTTGCTCTCCCCACCACTTTGTGCTTTAATAGGTGCCTAATGCCTTTTTTATGTTCAGCAAGACTTCATTAGTTTAAAAATTAGCATGCTGAAGTGGATGTTTGCCACCAGTGACTAACTTTCAATTGCCAGCAATATGTCAGTTTAGTGATCCTTTAAAGAAATATTTCATTTATCTTGGGGGTGGGGTTGCTTTCTTTCTTTCTTTTTGTTTCTTTCTCTCTCTTTTTGGGTTAGTGCTTATGAAATATAAGCAAGATTATTCACTTGGCTGGTTAAAGTTTAAATCCGCCCAGGATCATTTCATTCTCTTGGGTTCTTTTCTTCCGCCCATTTCCAACACAAAGACTTCCCCACCCCACTTCTCCACTGCCTTTGCTTCTGCTGCTGCTGATCCTACCGCTGCTGCTGCTGCTGCAGGGCAAATGCTATGTCTTTTCATCCATGTCAGTAAGGCATAGTTAGGAAATCAACTGGACTTGAGAGAATGATCTGGTAATAATACTGTATACCTTGTGCACTGTGAGACTCAACAGGGAGCATCTAAAGGCTGAGGGATTATGGGCCATCACAGGTACAATGCAAGGCACTAGTCTGCAGGATAGATGTCTCTGACTACCTGAACTTAATGACCCCACAGAAACATATTATCCACAGAGTAACATAGAGCCATTTTTCTGACTTTTTTTTAAAAAAGAGAGAGAGAGAGAGAGAGAGAGAGAGAGAGAGGAAAAACCCTAGGAGAGAACCCTGTGCATTGATTAAGAGTAACAAATAGGGCAGTTCATATTGTGTGATTCTGCATGTGATTCTGCACTTCTGATTCTGAAATTTTGCAAATGCAGTATTTATTAGGGCTGTGCTCCCGCTCCGCTTCGCTTCAGAGAAGCAATAGCAGAGCGCCCTAATTTGCCTCCGACAAAGGCGGAGACGAATCAGGTCGGGGGGCTGTGGATTGAGGTGAAGCGGTTTGCCTCGATCTGGAGCTCCGGATGCAGGTAAGTGGGGCGGAGGGTGACTCACCTGGCAGCAGTGCAGTCTGTGCGGCAATGGTGATGGTGCCAGGTAAGGGGGCAGGGGGGAGGGGGGCTTACCTGTGTCTGTTGTGGGCTTCAGTTGAGGCCCCGACTTGAAGCCGGAAGAGGCCACGGCCTTCTCTTCTGGCTTCAATCAGGGCCTCAATTGAAGCTCGCAACGGACTGTTATGGACACAGGTAAGGGGGCAGGGGGGGTTGTCTTACCTTGCACTGCCGCCACCACTGCCATCCATGTGATGGCAGCGGAGTCGGATCTCGCTCTGTGGAGCGGAGCGGGGACGGGCAGATCGGCCCGAACCAGTTCGGGCCCGAGTCGGAAGTTCCAGATCAGGCTACAAAGTGGTTCGGGGCAGGTTCCTAACTTTTTCTTGGATCATCATGGGCACTATCATATAATGGCTTATTCATAAAATGGCTGATAGGGTGGGCCTGGCCAGTCACAAAACACCCATTCCTCAGAAGGCAAACTGGTGAGATTAAAATAAAAGTAATTTGACCAAAAACCTAAGAATGAGACAGAGGTGGGGGCTGAGCTCCAAAGCACAAATCCACTCTTTGAACCCAAATAAAGATGATGCTGGAGGGCAGTGCTTTCCTTTTCACACTTAAAAATTATAATTTTTAAAAAAATCTGAAGACATAAAATTAAAATCATGAGGGGCAGGAAGCCTGGTGTGTGACAAGAGAGATGTCTACAGGTACATTAAAGTTGCTAGCCATCAGGGTTTGGGGGATGCATCTTACCAGTACCGAGAACTCCCAACTTTGGAATGAAGGCTGAAAAAAATGGAAGAAACTGTTTATTATTAATTTTATGTCAGTGCCTCTCTGCATTTTGGGATGCCCCACAGAAGAGAAAGATGCAAAATGCATGTTTGAAACTGCTTTGAGACCATTGACTCTATAACTAAGGAAGGCTGAACCCAATCCAATTCTCGATTCACTGGCTTTCACATAATGAAGACGCAAGATGTTAACAAAACAAAAAAACAAAAACCAATTGTCACAAATATGAGAGGGACATGCAGCAGGGGAAAGATCCTCAAGACCTAGTTGCGTAACTTGAAATTCATCTGTCAAAACTTTCCACTGAGACTTCTCTACTGCTCATAATTAATACAAGCCTAGAGTGAATGAACCACACCACATGGCAGAATCTGATTACCATGAGAGAGAGAGAGAGAGAGAGAGAGAGAGAGAGAGAGAGAGAGAGAGAGAGAATTCTTTAGTATGGGATTGCATGTTCTTGAACAACCTTCAGAGAGGGAAGTGTGGAGTTCTATGGTATGATTGGCCAATTATCATAGACTGATTTTTCTGATAGTGGTGTGCCTTTCCCAAAGACAAGGTTCTTCAGCAAATCATAAAACAGATTAATTCAGGTGCGTCTGAATTATAACTCTGCTTTAGAAAATTCAAGATTTTGTATGACTCCCCATTGTCTTGCATAGGAAATAAACAGATGGCTATAGCTGTCTTCCTTCCTTCCTTCCTTCCTTCCTTCCTTCCTTCCTTCCTTCCTTCCCTCCTTCCTTCCTTTCGGTATTTGCCGGCATAGTTCAGACAGGTAGATGCATAGGATGAGTTCAAGGGGTCTCTGTAAAGTTCGAGGAAAAGGAATTCACTCCTCCCATGGTTTGAAAGATGATTAGTATGAAAATGGTATATATGTCAGAGGTGCTTCTGCATAAGAAACCTGCAGCATTAAAGAAGGATAAGTAGTGGGCTTAGGGAGTTATGAATTATGAAAAACAGTCTGAGGGTTGTGGGTTTATTTTGTTTTGTTTTGTGCTCAGTCGACATCGTGCTTCATACTTGATGGAGTGTATGGATGACATGTTATTGAGAAAATATATGAAAATGTACATTGTAGAGGTGCACACTATAAAGCAGTGGAAGAGGAACATGTAATGTATTTCACACAAAAATGTATTTTGACTTCCATCTTTGAGGACAGTGCCTATTTCTTTCATTATTTTTAATTGGCAATCCATAATTTGCATAAGAAAGATATTTTAAAAAATACAAAATGAACTGGTCATACAAAGGTATGACAGAAAGGCCATTCAAAGTTGTTTGGATCAGAGCTGGTAACCATGGAAATCCACCAAAAATAATGTTGTGTTTGACTAAACTTTTGAAGGTGACTGAGAGATTCTTACTAGCGCCTGCTTCTGATGGTGTTTCTGAGTTTGCTGCAGGAGATGCTGTGTGGGGTGTGTTTATGTCACTTTGTACACTCCATACCTTCAGGGGGTGTTTCAGGCAAAGAGAAGAAGATGAAGTGACTTCTGCTTCATAAAAAGCAACTGTCCCTTTGCTTGAAAATTCTTATTGCTGTTATGAAAAGAAACAAAAAAAGAGTGTTTGTCTTCTTCCTTTTAAGCACAAGAATATAAATTTAGTAAATTTGTGGTTCTCTATCGAGTAATAAGGGTTGCAAAGTTGAAAGTGTAGGGCAAAGTGCAGAGGACAACACATTCAGGCATTTCCTTGGACACTAAGATCAGCAGAGGGCCATCAGTACAGGCTTGCTTTTAAAAAGCCCCAAAGCAGTAGGACAAACCCTTATATTCTGTTGTAGCTCAACAGTGCCCCCTAAAGCATCAAGTAAGTTGGTACCAGGCTAGGGAGCCCTGAATATGCCAGATCTTATATTTTGTTCCCCAATAAACATTTGAACACTAAGCTCATTTTTTTATATATCTGCTCTTTGCAGATGTAAGTTTAAGGTCATTAAAAAGTGAGTTTGGCCACTAACAATTGTCTTAGTCTATGCTAAGAGGCTGGTTTTCACTGCTCTCAGTTTTATTTTATTTTTAAAAAATGTGTGTCTATTAAATGTATATCCCACCTTTCCAACAAAAAAAGGCACTCACAGTAGATTCCCAATGTGACTTTGCTCTCAGTCTGTGTCTACCTAACAACATCTAACCAGAAAGCCAAAAATGCTTTCTCTCAGATCATCCTCTCTGCAAAGAATTCTGCATAGGGTCTGAAACCCAAGATTCTATTCAAGTATGTAACATGTAACTAGTGTGGCTAGATTGACTTTGTTGATCTTATTTAAGTGTGTGTGTGCACACGGGACAGTAGCCTTCTCTTGTCCCTCCCTTTTTCCCAAATAAACTTTCATTTTTATAGCTGGACATGAAGCTGTGTTGTTTTAAAAGTGGATGTCTCATTGAAGCCTTCCCCATCTGCAGGACTATATGGTTGCAAAGCTACCCCTCTTGTTCTTAGGGGATTCTACAAGGTTCTGTTAAATTCTGGGTTTATATGTATGTGTATGTTGGAGTCTTTAGCTTTGGCCAATGAAATCTAAAGCACATTTCATTTTAGTATTTTTCTAGAGCTGTTCTGATGGGAGGGGTCCTTGGCCATAGAATTTAGAAACTCCCCAGCTAGACTGACTAAGATGTTCAGATCAGGATCTGCCTGTGTGGCAGCCTAATTATTTTTCTTTGGGAGGAGGGATTAACCTTGTACATCAGGGGTCCACCAGCAGGGAAAGTCATCCCCCGCTCACTGTCCCAGAAGTAATTTCAGTTTGCACATCTGAGCTACTTCTTCTTCTAGAAAGAAGCGACCTACAGAGGGTCCTTTACCTGAAGGGCCCCAAAATCCTGGAGTCACTCACCACTGCTGTTAAGGCAAAATATGTGCCAAAAAAATAAATAAAATCTGAAATATGAAAGGAATTTCAATAAGTTTAGCTCCTTTTCTCATGGTGCTTTGGCACATTTCTAATGGGTTACACATCCAGATCTGTTACAGGAGGGTTATATGAGAATTCCATTGGGGTGTGTGAAATCTCAATGGAATTTACCAGTTTGGTCCTGGTGGATTTTTTTTTTCCATTTCCCCCTGCTGGCATCAACGCAATCTGTAGCATATTAATTCAATAAGTAGATTTTGGATTTTTTTTAAAAAAAAAAAATGCTGGTGACAATTTGCATGAATGAGATTATGGGCTGGGGTTTCGTTTTGTTTTGTTTTTCATGTCCTATGATTTATGCAAACAGGATCATGTTTGTTTGTTTGTTTGTTTGTTTAAAAAAATATTTTTAAAAGTCTTTAAGTTTCCACAAATGGGATCTTGTTTTTTTGCTTTCTTTTTTAAAATATTTTTTTCAGGTCTTTAAAATTACCCAGATGGGATCATCTTCTTTGTATTTTTTTTCAGGACTTTAAATTTGTGTGAATGGGATCATTTGTGTGTGTGTGTGTGTGTGTGTGTGTGTGTGTGTGTGTATGTATGTGTGTGTGTGTTTTAATATTATTTTTAGGCCCTTTACAGTTGCACAGATGGGATCATGTTCTTTTTACTATTATTTTTCAGGTCTTTAAATTTATGCAAATAGGTTTTTGCTTTTTTAATTTTTTCGGTCTTTAAATCTGTGCAGATGGGATCATGAGGGTTTAGTGTGTCTTTAAATGTGCACAAATGGGGTCATAATTTTAATATATTATATCATATCAGTGGTCTTCTGCAAGCCTGGCTGTCCACTATGTATTCTTGTTTTAAATAACCTTTTCAGTTTCAGTCTACTTTGCTTAGCTGAGCAGAGCCATTTCCCCTACTTGTCAAAGAACTTGTCAATTTCATCCTCCACTTTGATGTGCCCCTCCCCCTTTGCTCCAGAAGTACTAAGTGGAGGATGAAATGGCCAAGTTCTTTGACAAGTATGGAAAATGGCTCTGCTCAGCTAAATGAAACAGTGTGTGGAGAGGATGAAACTGACAAGGATATTTACAAGGGTGTTACATAGTGGAGAGATGGAAAAAGAGACCACTGATTATATATATATATATATATATATATATATATATATATATATATGCATTACCACTCCATTTGTGCAAGTGTAAAGAACCTCCCCCACAAAACTACAATCCCATTTACTCAAATTCAAAGACCTGAAAAATAATATTAAAACACACACACACACACACACACACACACACACACACACACACTCCCATATGTGAAAATTTAAAGACCTGAAAAATAATAATAAACAAGACATAATCCCATTTGTTTAAACCAGAGGACCCCCAAAATACATCTATTTATTTAATGAGTGCAAAAGAAAACCCAAACGTTTCTGGAATCAGGGGGGAAAAAAATCTGTTATAGTCCACCACTGCTTATCAGAATGGAAACACCGAAATCCCATCATGCTTAAACAGAATGAAATCCCCAGCCTTGCATATCTGTAGTTACAGGCAAAGTCAGCTATGTCTCCCCTGTTGAGATACCACTTCTTGAAGTCATTTGTCTGAGTCTCTTGTAGTCTTTCATAGATCTTTCTTCACCACTTACACTGCTTACCCATAAAATAAATAAATAAATAAATCACCCCTGCTACTGCAACTGAAAAATGGAAGCTGAAATCCTGCAGGGCCCAATGGCTCATCAATTTTCCTATCATTTGTGGACTATTTCCAGACTCTGTCCCAGCCTCACACTGTTCAAACCAGATATGTGATGTAGCTATTGCTCAGTGCTCTAGTATCACAGTCTCTTTCTGCATTTAATCAATCTGCCTTTCAGGTAGTCATTTCAGCCCTGGCATATCCCCTTCACAGCATCTTGATATACCATCTGTGCACATCTGCCTATCAGGCTTGCCAGCTCTTGATTTAAAAAATCCTGGCTTCTTAGCCAGTGTTGAGATAAAAGCCAAGGCAAAGTGAGTGCATGACAGGATACACAGGGATAGACTCTGGGCAAATCTGGAAGCCAGGATGAAATTTGGTGTCTGTGCAGTGAAAATCAGGGTAGAAACCCATGGGTCATATTGAGTCTAGGCAGAATCTGGTAGAGATGAGATACAATTATTTGAGTCAAAAATTAATGTCCAAATTGGCACGTTTGATAAAAGAGTTATGTGATAGAACTGGCTGAAAAAGTGAAATATTGTTGGTTAGCAGACTAATCACCAGTGCTTGAGCAGACTATCAATCTTAATTTTGTTCATCTAATCTCCGTTGTTCCTATCATATGGCAATGTTATTTGAGAATGTTGCATGTTATACACAACACACAGTATTGTCTTACAATAATTTTGGGATGGGGTTGTTAGCAAACTTTCCATACAATCCCCTTCCCCCATAAGAATGAAAAAAAAAAGACTAAAGTTTACTGCAACCTGCTTTTAAAACACCAACAGAAACAACCTGCCCTCTGGGGACTTTCCTTTTTTCCTTTTTCTTTCTTTCTTCGTTTAAAAAGTGCTGTCCCATCATACGGGTTTTGATGTGTTTCTTCATTATATTTTGCAGGCATACAATGATTGTTCAGCAGTACTCTTAAGATCATTTACTGACACTTCAAGAGAATGTTAAAATCAGAGTAGATGAAAGCCTAAAAAGAAAAAGAGATAAAGGAGAGAGTAGAATAACTGTCAGCAATATAATGTGAAATTAGTAAAGAGCAGTATCTTCAGGGCAGTGCTGAATGTTCTCCCAGGCCCTTTCTGCACCTAAGGATTATCCCAGGAAAAATGGAGGGATCATCCCTGCCGGCTGCCAGGATCCCCTGTGTGTCATTTGAACACACAGGGATGATCCCAGGATGATCCCGGGGGATAAGGCAGATGTAGAAACGGCCCCAGTCAATTTTCAAGAAGATAGTATTGCTTTTGGGAGTGGGGGGGGGGAGATAAATGATTCTTAAAAAAACAAAAACAAAAACACAACAAAATATTAAGTGAGATCATTAACTTTTTCAGTTCTTGTTTGCTGCCGTTGCTTTCACAATTTCTTTCTTCTTCCTAGAGTGATCCCAAACAATCAGGGATCACATAGTGAACATGATGAATCTACACACACAATCAGATTTGGTTAGATACTGATGTTTCTGAGAACAAACAAGCCCATTCAGAGTGAAGGCAGTGCTGCTGTTTCAATAAATTTAATGCAATAAATTTCAATGCAATCACTAGATACACTGAAGGTGCGGAACTTTTCAGTGTTGATGAAAAAGTCAGTAACACTTCAGATAACTTCAACCATACTGTATTATTATTGCTGCTGTTATTTATTAGATAGTATCCAACTAGCATGCCTCTACCGATGGAAAGCAGGGAGGGGGAATTTTGGGTGATTCCCTTTCTTCCTTGAAGCCTTCTGTACCCCCTCAATAACTGTCCAGAGGATTGGGGAAACCTCCATAGTGGATTTGGGAGGGGCAGAAGGGATGGGGGAATTACCAAAGGTCGCCCCCTTCCCTGTTCGGCTGATGGGTGCCTCCTATCAGAGAAAGTTGGGAAGCATTCTGTGTTGTTGCGATTTGTTTCTCTATAAGGATCATTGACAGATTAGAAAGCAAAATGTTGGAAATTAAGGAAGTGATTTGTATTTAACAGCATATGCTGAGTTTTTTCTTAACTGACCCCAGTATAGTAGTTTTTAAATGGATATTGTCTGTTTTTATGCTTTTTATGGTTTTAAATTTTGTATATTTGTTTTTAATGTTCACTGTTTTTAATCTTTGTAAACTGCCTAAAGAGCTTCAGCTACAGGGTGGTATATAAATGATGATGATGATGATGATGATGATGATGATGATGATGATGATGATAGATTGTCACTACTTCTGGCCCACTACAGACACCAGGGCTTCTGTGTTCTGCTAAACCTGATATAAAACTGATATAAGTTTGTGGTGGGAATTTAGCCACTCTCTTAAATACAAAACAGTAATGGGTTTGTAGACATACTCACATGACAAGCCAAGTTACAGCCAAATGTTCTAGGGGACAAGCAATTTATTTAGTTGAGGAATGGGCTGGGGGGCGGGGGGTGGGGAGAGAAAATGTGCTGGTGATGGATTTAGAAAATGCCAGATGAATGTGCCATCATAATTATATATTGCTCTACAACAATAAGGGCAAGTGTTTTAAAATAAATGAACCAAAGATCCTTAGATTTTTACCAGACTGCGGGGAAAAGAGCAACACTGAAGCCTCTCTTCATGGACTCTGATGTGTATATACATTTTTTTATATCTTGGGAACAGCCCCCACTCGAATCATTCTTGTGCCCTGAGATGCCAGAAGAATTTTATGTTGAGAGTAGTGCTGTCATAAGACCTCATTGTCTCACAAAATACTTCGGAAATTAGACTTTGAACACTGATGAGCAAGCTCCACTAGCTCTCCATGTAATTAATCTGGGGGATTTTTTCTTTCTTTCTTGAAGATTTATTAGAGGGTGGAATAAAATATAAGAAACACCAGAAAAACCAAGGGCATGTCTACACCAGGCAGTTATTGGGGCCGTCTCTAGGTCATCTCTGTGCATCCAAACAATGCACCACAGGCTTTCCCCAGAATAACTGAAACTGGGGATGTCCCGGTTTTTCCACAGTCCCGGGACAACCCTGAAGACCGCGGCTGGTGTGTTGTGGCCTCCTGGGTTCTCAAACAGGCACAGAGCTGTGCAGGTGGCTTCGTCCCCATGGGGGTGGGGGCAGCAATTTTGCCATCCTTGGCATAGTAGTGGTGGGGTTGGGTGCAGAGTTTGGCAGGGGGGTCCTTCCTTTTTCGCCATGCGTGGCTCCTCTTCAAAATAATAATAATAATAATAATAATAATAATAATAATAATAATAATGGCACCCGCGACATCCCTCTTCCCTTCTGTGACGTTGCACGACCGTATAGACGCTGGGGGAGGATCGCGGAAGAAGGTAAGTCCGCAATCCTCCCTCCTCCCTCCTGCTACACTCTTAGGTGTAGATGATCCCCAAGTATCAAAATCTCTATTTTATTTGGGTGTAAGCTCTGTAAACTCCATTTTGCAAAGGCTGGGGCTGCATGTCATGGGTAAACCTTTTGCATGTGTGTTATCTCATGATGGCTCTAGCTCCAATGTCAGAACAAGGCCTGGTTAATTGGACTGAGTGCTCTTAGTTGCATTCCTTCAGGAACCTTCACCACCCTTTAGGGACCTGAGACAACCATTTTAGCCAGCTTGTGATTGGCTGACAGGGATCACCTTGGCATTGCCAGGGGCTTGAGCATATTATCAGAGGAGTTACAGCAGTCAATCACCTTGCCTTTGCTTTGAATGCTAAGTGTTTCCATTTGGGCCCTGTCTTACTGGTTCATGCTTAGGTCTGTATAGGCAGGTTTAGGTAGCTTTGCCATTTTTGCCTTGGAGTATTGTTTCCAAAATGTTACTCTGGTCCTTGTATGTCTTTTATTACTTTTCCCCCTTCCCCAATAAACTACCGCTTATAGCTGGCTTTCTGTGTGCTTCGTTCTAAATTCCCTCAGTACTAAATCCAGAGTCTTCCTCTTAGTTAATGCTACTGTTTAAGGTTTCAGGCCTAAGCCTTAGAAATAAAGGGTGCTAGTTTGCTCCTCTATGTCATAATCTTTAGAGGTGTCCTATAAGGTCTGAGAGTCCCTGGTTCAGGCTGAGTTGAATGTAAGGGGAGATGGCAGCCTACCATGCTGTGTTGGTGTTCAGCCCAAGCGACCTCTGCCCACACTGTTGGGATTTTGGTCAACCCCCTTTCTCCCTTCACACCAAGCCTAGGGTAACTTGCCTCCAGCCCTCTCTCCACTTTTACCCCATCCACCCTAAGTGAACTTACTGTTGTCAGTCTGCCAGCCCTATTTATTCAATGGGGAGGGATAGGAGATTGCAGCTCCCATGCACTCTGGCAGGAAATGGCATTCGGTTATGGGGTGGTATATAAATGCAATAAAATAAATAAATAAATAAATAAATAAATAAATTCTTGATGAGCATGAGATTTACAAAACTTCTCCTGGCACCAGTGAGACATAGGGAATGAAACCATAGGTCAGGGGTAGAAGATACGTTTTGTATGAAGAAGGTCCCAGGTTCAGGTCTTGGCATCTCCATTTAAGAGAATGAGATGAAGAGAAAAACTGTGGTCTGAGATTTTGGAAGCTGCTGCAAGTCAGTTTCCAGGTCCAACCAAAGTGTAGGTATTGATTTTCAAAGCCCTGAACAGGTTGGGGCCAGGTTACCTGAAGGATCACCTCCTTCACATATTTTCATGCCCAGTAGCTGAGATAACCTTCAGAGACCCTCTTCTAGCTGCCCCCACCAAATCAGGTGAGGGGGTGGAAACTAAGAAGAGGGTCATTTCAGAGGTGTCACCCTGGTTGGAAAAGACCCTCCCCAGAGAGGTTCCCATGGAAGCCTATGTTGTGGTTTTCTTACTGCCAGGTGAAGACCTTCTTATTCTTCCAGGCATTTTAGTTATTTTAGTTGTTGTTGTAAATCTGTTACTATAGTTTTAAATCTTTACACTGGTTTTTCATAGAATCATAGAATAGCAGAGTTGGAAGGGGCCTACAAGGCCATCGAGATCAACGCCCTGCTCAATGCAGGAATCCACCCTAAAGCATCCCTGACAGATGGCTGTCCAGCTGCCTTTTGAATGTCTCTACTGTGGGAGAGCCCACAACCTCCCTAGGTAACTGATTCCATTGTCGTACTGCTCTAACAGTCAGGAAATTTTTCCTGATATCCAGCCGGAATCTGGCTTCCTTTAACTTGAGCCTGTTATTCCGTGTTCTGCACTCTGGGAGGATCGAGAAGAGATCCTGGCCCTCCTCTGTGTGACAACCTTTTAAGTATTTGAAGAGTGCTATCATGTCTCCCCTCAATCTTCTCTTCTCCAGACTGCCCAGTTCTTTCAGTCTCTCTTCATAGGGCTTTGTTTCCAGACCCCTGATCATCCTGGTTGCCCTCCTCTGAACACGCTTTTGTTTCGTAATGTAGTTTTACACACACACACACAGAGTTTTTATCATGCTCTATTTATGGTTTTAATTGTTGTGGACCACCCAGAGAGCTTAGGCTATTGAGTAGTACAGAAGTGTTATAAATAAATATAAAGTGGAAAGAGGATTCTTTTCATTTTGACCTTTAATGAGCCAAGAAAATCAGTACTATGGAGTGTATAAGAAAAGATATAGTACCAGAGCAAAGACATAAGTGCCATACGATGCCATTATTATTATTATTATTATTATTATTATTATTATTATTATTATTATTATTATTTTACAGTATTTATATACTGCTCAACTATCTAACACAGATTCCAAAGCAGTGAACATAGGTATAAATAGTAAAAGAAAAAAAGTTTTAAAAAAGCAAATTAAAATTGATCAATTTTAAAACAAAGGAACCAGAAAAACAGTGGCTAGTCAGTTGAGGAAGGCTTCTTGAAACAGAGTTGTTTTCAGGAGGTGCTGGAAGCAGCCTAGTGTTGGCACTTGCCTGACCTCCAGGGCAGAGAATTCTACAGAGAAGGGGCCACTACACTAAAGGCTCTTCTCCTGGTGGAGTCCACAGGTCCATGTGGAACCACCAGGAGCAGGCCCTCTGTTGACCTCAGTGACTGGGCAGGTTGGTAAGGGAGAAGGTGCTCTCTCAGGTTTCCTGGTTCCAAGTTGTTTAGAGCTTTGTACACTAGTACCAAAACCTTAGACCTGGCCCAGTAGCCAATAGGTAGCCAGTGCAATTCCCTCAGCAAAGGAGTTATATGGTGAAAAGAGGCAGCTCCTGACAACAGCTGAGCTGCTGCATTCTGTGCTAGCTCCAGCTTCTAAAGCAGTCTTAAGGGCAGCCCCACATAAAGCACATTGCAGTAATCCAGTCTTAAGGCTACTAATGCCCATATCACTGTGGCCAAACTATTCCTGTCCAAAAGAGGCTGTCCATCAAGCACATAACACAAAACATGAGCAAGTACTTGTGGACAACTAAGGGCCTTCCTAGATGGGGCTTTAGCCCGGTGGGAGCCCCAGGCTCACCCCTGTGCATCCAGATGATGCACAGGGTATTCTGGGCTCAGGCAGGGGTGAACCCTCCCTGGGCCCGGGGTAACCGGCACCGCTTCAGGCCCGGTTTTTCACAGGCGTGTAGCCAGGTCCGCCGCTTTTCCTGGCTACTGGATTTACTCCCAAGTAGCCGGGAAAAGCGGTGGATGGGCTGCAGCCATCAGGGCTATGGTGGGGACATGGGGGCGCAGGAAATGGAGGCCAGGGAGATCAGGGGGAATCGCAGCCCAGGGGACATTGGGGGGGAATTGCAGGCAGGAGGAGGCCAGGGGATCAGACATCGTGGGTGGGGGGCGGGCAGGGGAATCGGACATCACAGGCAGGGGGTGGGCAGGGGAAGGAGAACGAGGCCAGGGGAGAGATCGTGGATGGGGGGAAGGAGAATGGGGCCGGGGGGGGGGGGAGATCACAGATGGTGGGGGAGAGGATTAAAAACCAACAACAACCCCTACTTACCTTTCCTGTCTCCTGTGCTGCTGCTGCCGCTTTAAAAATAAAAAAATGGTGGCCACGATGGCTCTCCTCCAGAGCTCGTTGCGGCTCACATGTGAATAAGGTCGAGATCTCGTGTTATTCCTAACACGAGGTCTCCCCTCCTCTCCCCTGGATTTTCCACCTGGTCTAGCAAGGCCCTAAATTAAGCAATTAAAGCTAGGTAAAATTGCTTAGAATAAGACTATTGACTTTGGTTCTTCCTTTGTCTTCAGAGCCTATGCGAGACCATGGGGATTTTTCACACATGGTAGCAGGATTTTGACCAGGCCTTCAACCTTTGTTATGCAAGGCAGCTGCAGCAGAACTACTGCTGCATCGTAGAACTTTATATGCCAGCCTTCCTGAACTTGGCACTCACCAAAAGTTTTGGACTTCAGCCTCCACAGACCCATCCAACAAGGCCAATGGTTAAGAATCCTGGAAGTCCAAAATGTCTAGAGGCACCAGGTTAGGGAAGGCTGCTATATGTACTTTTTATTTATTTAAATTGATTTTTAGGCAGTGTGTCCCTTTTTGCCAATGCATGAGCAAATGGCAATTGGTCAAAACCTCATACTGTACCTGCAACATCACCCACCACTTCTGTTCAAGTTCACATTAAGCTCCATCTGCATTGGCTGCCAGTCCATTCAAAGTACTGCTATTAACATTGAAAGCCCTAAACAGCTTGGGGCCAGGTTATCTGAAGGATTGCCTCTTCATATATATATATATATATATATATATATATATATATATATATATGCCCAGACCCTAAGACCCTGTTGTTTTTATACTGTTTTTATGCTTTTGATGGTTTTTAAATTTTGTATACTTTTAATGTTTACCATTTTTAATTGTTGTAAACCGCCCAGAGAGCTTCGGCTGTGGGGCGGTATATAAATGTAATAAAATAAAATAAAATAAAATAAAATAAAATAAAATAAATAAATCATCCTCAGGGGTCCTTCTCTTTGAGCCCTTGCCCAAGGAATTGAGCTGGGTGGCTACCAGGAAGAGGGCCTTTTCTGCTGTGGCACCCTGACTGTGGGGATGAGTTCCCTAGAGAGGTCCGGCTGGCACCTACATTGTACTCCTTTCGGCGCCAGGTGAAGACCTTATTTCCCCAGTATTTGAGTATTTTAGCATCCTAGTCTTTTAGCTCTGCTGTTTTAAATCTGTGTTTTAAATCTCTGCATTGCTGCTCAGTTTTATTATGGTTGTACTTTTATATTATGGCTTTAAGCTTCGATATTTTATATTTCATGCTATACCTTACGGTTTTAATTCTTGTGAACCACCCAGAGAGCTTCAGCTGTTGGGCAGTATAAGTATTGCAAAATATGACAGCTGGGGAGGGTTGAGGGGGAGCCATATTTCTCAAGATCTACTACTTGTTGTACTTCAGTTGATTCTCCATGCAGGCTGTGTTTTTAGAAATCTTGTGGGTGTCCAGGTATTGCTTCATGTCAGGACTTCGTACCAGGATCTCTGTCTGCCTCTCAAAGTAAGTCAAAACAGAGCAAATAATGGCCATAGCTAGACCTAAGGTTTATCCCTGGATCGTCCAGGGGTCAAACCTGTTCATCTAGGTGACACACAGGGGATCCAGTGCTCAGGCAGGGGTGAACCCTGGATGATCCCAGGATAAACCTTAGGTCTAGCTGTGGCCAATGATAGCTGGATTTCCAAAAGAGCCCCATGTCATGATGGACTGTGGATATCATTTCATTCTTGCCTTTAGAAACAATAACTGGTGCACTTTTACCATTCTCACTGGTAACCAGAGATTGCTACATGTCAGGACATCAACTCTAGTTACTTGTCCAGTCCAGGTACAGCAAAAAAACCCACCAACCCTGATATTTGATTTTTCAGCAAGCTCCACTTAACAGATCTATTACCGTGTCCATCCTCTCATTCTCCACTTCAAGGACCGCAAAATATTACAGGCTGCATTTGTGCCAGATCTCTGTGCTGTGACTAATGCTTGTTGAGTATACATTTTGCAAGCAGTTTGGATGGAGATATTATTATTATTAATAACAATTAGCGTTGAACCACTTTGCTTTCCTGATTGGCTTGTTCCAGCTGTCTTAATTCTTGGAGATTACATCTCTTCAATCTTTCTAATTAAACCTCATTAAAATATTTTGGTCACCTTCATGAACTAATTATAGTGAATTATGGTTGAGCAGGCATTTTAATCCTTAGTTTTTATTTGAGAACTTTCTAAATAACCTTTAAGGGGGAAATGCCCTTTTGAGGTACAGAAAATTTGCAGTAGAACTTCTACATTTTCCTTGCAAAGTAGTCTCATTTCTAACATTAGAAATTACAAGCCTCTCTCTTGTAACTGATTACAAGATGAAAATGGCAGTTTTATCTATTGATTCTCCCCTCACCCCCCAAAATGACTGCTCTGTTGAGAAATGTTACATTTACAGTTAAATTGTTTTAGCACTGGTAAGCATGAGTCCCCATTCTGTACAGGGTGTGGGGGACAGAGTGGCCCTAATTTTCCTCCAGTAGCATGCCTTAGCTGAGAAGAGGCCTGGAACCAATCAGTAATGCTGGTTGGTTCCTTAAAGTGGGGCCTCTCTGAGGGCTGGACCTAGAAGAGGAAGTTCCCTTTCTGGTCCACTCCTGGGGTATATGAAGGAGCAACTTACATGACTTCAGCCACTGCTGTCAACTTCCCCACCCCACTTCTCAATGTTTGCCATACTCTCTGTCACTATAAGTGAGCTGCCCGCTGATGGGGAGGTGTAAAATCTGCCCTGCACACTCAGGTCCTCTGGGAAGAATTTACTTCAGTCAGCCAAAACTAGGCTGACAACTGTTACCCAGAGGACCTTCTCTTCTGCCGCTCCCAGACTGTGGAATGGCCTGCTGGGAGAGATTCACCAACTTAATAGTCTTTCTGAATTTAAAAAACTATAAAGACAGATCTCTTCCGGCAGGCCTATGCTGTCAAATTGTTAGATGTCTGGCTGTTAATGTATTAGTTTTATATGTTTTTAATCAGTTTTATGTATTTATAGTATTTTTGTATTTGATGTTGTTCCCCGCCTCAATCCAGAGGGAGAGGCGGGTAATAATAATAATAATAATAATAATAATAATAATAATAATAATAATAGTTTTACCTACCTGGGTGATCAGGCCTGGTGTTCTGCCATAGCTGAGTCAAACCAGTGAAAATATTTGCAAATTGTTAAACGCATGCTGATGTGCATCTCCTTCCTGATTCCCATTTTGATTTGCTCAAATTTCCACAGCAGACAGAATCAGCCCCACTTTAGTCTATGGAGATTTGCACAAATTTGGGAAGATTTGCTCGAATCTCCTGTTCAATCACAGTTCAAGTTTCCCATTTGTGCAAAAGCAAGTAGGGGAATTAGGCACAAGATGGGGGGCAAGAGGATGTTCAGAGAATCCTAGCAACCTTGAACATTGACCGTTCACCCATCCCTAAGTGTAGGAGCACACAAAACACCCCAGTTTCAGAATCTGAAATGAGTTCTGGGGTTATATTGATCTGTGATATAACCAATCAAGTGAACAATAGATCCTCCGCCAAGCTGATGATAAGATTTGTAAATGTCTCAGCTGTTCCTTGAGAATCCTGGCCAAGCTCTGCCATCTCTGTTTGATTAAGTAACTGTCTATGTAAATGTGTTCAGGTGCTATAATAACATAAGGAAAAAATTGCACAGGGTAGTTTCACCCCTTGAGACCCCGTTGGAGGACTCCGTGGAGGTACAAATGCAATTCTCAGTGTTTGAGAGGAAAGGCCTCCACAACGACTGGAGGGGAAATCCATCTATTTTGTCACCACTAATGTCCTCCTCCTCCGGGAGGAAATCAGGGGGGCCTCTAGCCTCTAGCCTCTCTCAGGCTGTCACCCTCGCCTTGTTTCATTTTCTGGCTTTCTTAACTTGAAAGTTGCCTTTAAATTACATTAAAAACGGCACGAACCATTGCTTTCCCCATTTTGCCTCCAGCTAAAAGCTTTCTTCTTTCTGTAGTGAGCCTGTTAAATGCAGGAGAGTGAAAGCTTCATAAATCATAAACAAGAAGAGGGCCTAAATAAAAGCCACTGTGACTGGGGAAGAGAGAGGCCTAGCAATTGGGGTGAGGGTCAGAAGAGAGCACAGGGTGCTAATCTTCAACCATACGAGGAGGAGGCGGCAAAGGGTCAGTTTGCTTTTGTGTCTAAGCAGGGAGATGAAAAATAATTGAAGTGAAGCCTTCATTTTGGTCAACGTTCTATTATTGCACCATGCATTAGGTTATGTTGTTTGTAATGTATGTTAGTTAAACACAATAAAACATTCTGACTTCTGAGAAGCAAAAGTAGATTAGGGTGGCCATGTGTCTTTTTTCATGAAGGACAATCCTCTATTTGAGGGGTTGCCAGAGGGCCTTCCCCTAGCTGAAGTCAAAAGTTTAATGGAAAGGCTGTCCTGTTTAATAATGGTTGAATCTACCCCAAATGAATTAAATTTGCGGATGGAAGGTGAAATAATGAGATGAGACAAGAAGTTGGATTTAAAATACGGCCATATTTATTTATGAATACCTGCAAAGGAAGATGGAATCCTAGGCTGAGGCTCAAACTGGAAGACCAGGCTGCAACCTTGGCCTGCCTTCCCACTTTGAGCCTCGGCCTCAGGTGAAGCCGTTGCCGGAACGCGACGGACACAGGTAAGGGGGGAGAAGGGAGGGGGCTTACCTGCTGCCACTGCCACCACCGCAGTCTGTGCGGCGACAGCAGCAAAGCCAGGTAAGGGGGCAGGGAGGAAGGGTCTTACCTGCGTCCATCGCATTCCAGCAGCGGCTTCACCTGAGCCAGAGGACTCAAACCAGAAGACCAGTCCACAATGGCCTGGTCTTCCTGTTTGAGTCCTTGGGCTCAGGTGAAGCCGCTGCTGGAATGCAATGGACGAAGGTAAGGGGGGAGAAGGGAGGGAGGGCCTTACCTGGCACCAGTGCTGCCACCGCAGTCCATGCAGCGATGGCAGTGGAGCCAGGTAAAGGGACAGGGGGGAAGGGTCTTACCTGCGGCTGCGGCCTGGTCTTCCTGTTTGAGTCCTCGGGTTCAGTTGAAGCAGCTGCTGGACTGCGACAGATGCAGGTAAGGAGGGAGGGGGCCTTACCTGCCACCACCACCGCTGAGTGGAGCGGACCTTAGGCGGATCAACGCGGGGCAGGGCAGGCCCGATCTGGAATTTGCGGAGTGGGTGCGGAGTGGATCAGGGGGTCCATGCACAGCCATACTTGTGTCTATTGCCACCTGTCAGGATTCCCCTCTTAGGGTAGGTAGGCCTTCCGATGTCACTCCCCCTCAGGTTGCAAAACTCTGAGTGAGTAAGGTTGGCCTAACAGCAGGTAGGCACAAGATACAAATGCATATGCCAATGGATTGCTTTTTGTTTTGTTTTTATTTACTGCATCCAACGGTGCAACCCCAGTAGAAGTCCCATCGAGTTCAAGGACATTTATTTCCCAGTAAAAGGTGTTTTGTTACCACCTAGTGCATTTTATAGATAGGCAGGGTATAAATTTATTTATTTATTTAGTACATATCTATACTGCCCAACAGCCTAGGCTCTTTGGGCAGTTTACAACTAAAACCATAATATAACAACAATTCAGATTAAAATTTAAAATGTTAAAAGTCACATAACACCAGAATAAGTTGAAAAATACTACTAATACTAATGCCAATACTACTACTAATATAGTATTGTAGCTTAAGCGAGTTTTTTAAATGAGCTTTTTCTATGGCTTTTTCTTAAAGGTAAAAAAAAACCCATAAAACAGCTAAACTCACATGCAACGTTAATCCCTATCCCTGCAAATAGTTTAGTCACCATCAAGAAGAAAAAAACAATCACTTCCTTTGCCCTAAAATGAATAAAGACCTATATTTGGAGCATTTCCCAATTTATTAGTTTAAAACCCATCCATCCCACTTCTTTCAGTATTAACAGAAGCATTTGCTTCCTGCCCCGGTGATCGTGAAGAAATCCCTCCACTTCTGCTGTTCATTTTGCCCTGGTTCCAGTCTCTGCAGGCGTAGCCCTGTACCTCCCTCTGTGCTATAAAGACAGCCAAGAGTGCTGGAAGGAAAGAGAAACCACTGAAAGGAATGGTATGCATACATTGATCGACTCTGGTTTTGCCAACAGTGGAGAGTTACCCAACTGTGAATAATGACCACAGCAGAGAAGACAAGATAAGCACAATAAATAAGATTGAAGCAGACACACAGCATATAAAAATGTCATTGACACAATGCTGGCTGCTAAATTCATTCATTAAACAGTGATGAAAATGCTGTTTAAATAGGGAGAAAAGCAATGCAGACTTTAATAACCTGCACACACACAAAGCCATGCCACTCATGGCTCCCAGGCACTGGCGTGTGCTTTCCTGCAGACACCCAAGATGATAACGTGGCGTGCATTTCGGCCCAGGGTTAGCCACTGGTCGATCAATTATTGTGCTCTTCAATGTTTATCAGAAAAAATAGGCAGCATACACCAGTGGGTATAGTGATCATCAAGACTTTTGTGTGGGTGGGTGGGTGGGTGGAAGGGTTGGGGGTGGGTAGTCCGGCGGTACGTCCTTTCTTTATCTGGAGAAATTAGGTTCCAAATAGGGGAGATGATGTCTCAGATTGGACCAAGATGGCACTCATCATCAGGCAGTTGATTTTCAGACATATTTTGTTAAATACCTCAAATTGTGTTAGGTTAACTGTAATAATAATAATATATATTTCTTACCCGCCCCTCCCTCTGGATCAATTATTATTATTATTATTATTATTATTATTATTATTATTTATTTATTTATTTATTTATATAGCACCATCAATGTACATGGTACTGTACAGAGTAAAACAGTAAATAGCAAGACCCTGCCGCATAGGCTTACATTCTAATAAAATCATAATAAAACAATAAGGAGGGGAAGAGAATGCAAACAGGCACAGGGTTGGGTAAACAGGCACTGGGTAGGGTAAAACTAACAGTATAAAGTCAGAACAAAATCAAGTTTTAAAAGCTTTAGGAAAAAGAAAAGTTTTTAGCTGAGCTTTAAAAGCTGCGTTTGAACTTGTAGTTCTCAAATGTTCTGGAAGAGCGTTCCAGGCATAAGGGGCAGCAGAAGAAAATGGACGAAGCCGAGCAAGGGAAATAGAGACCCTTGGGCAGGCGAGAAACATGGCATCAGAGGAGCGAAGAGCACGAGCGGGGCAATAGTGTGAGATGAGAGAGGAGAGATAGGAAGGAGCTAGACAGTGAAAAGCTTTGTAGGTCAACAGGAGAAGTTTATATTGGATTCTGAAGTGAATTGGAAGCCATAGCAGGGAACAACACTAAATACAATGTAATATATAAAATTAGTTAAAAGAGCATATAAAACCAATACAATATTAAAATAACAATCACAGCATCAAAAATTCTTAGGTTTAAAATTCATCCTGGTAGGCCTATGGTTTAAGATTGGGAAAGGAGTACGGCAGGGTTGTATACTCTCACCTTATCTATTCAACTTGTATGCAGAACACATCATGCGACGTGCTGGGCTTGACGAATCCAAGGCTGGAGTTAAAATTGCAGGAAGAAACATTAACAATCTCAGATATGCAGATGACACCACTTTGATGGCTGAAAGCGAGGAGGAGCTGAGGAGCCTTATGACAAAGGTGAAAGAAGAAAGTGCAAAAGCCGGGTTGCAGTTAAACCTCAAAAAAACCAAGATTATGGCAACTAGCTTGATTGATAACTGGCAAATAGAGGGAGAAAACGTGGAGGCAGTGACAGACTTTGTATTTCTGGGCGCAAAGATTACTGCAGACGCTGACTGCAGCCAGGAAATCAGAAGACATTTACTTCTTGGGAGGAGCGCAATGACAAATCTTGATAAAATAGTTAAGAGCAGAGACACCACACTGACAACAAAGGTCCGCATAGTTAAAGCAATGGTATTCCCCATAGTAACCTATGGCTGCGAGAGCTGGACCATAAGGAAAGCTGAGCGAAGGAAGATAGACGCTTTTGAACTGTCGTGCTGGAGGAAAATTCTGAGAGTGCCTTGGACTGCAAGAAGATCAAACCAGTCCATACACCAGGAAATAAAGCCAGACTGCTCACTTGAGGGAATGGTATTAAAGGCAAAACTGAAGTACTTTGGCCACATAATGAGAAGACAGGATACCCTGGAGAAGAGGCTGATGCTAGGGAAAGTGGAAGGCAAAAGGAAGAGGGGCCGACCAAGGGCAAGATGGATGGATGATATTCTGGAGGTGACAGACTTGACCTTGGGGGAGCTAGGGGTGGCGACAGCCGACATAAAGCTCTGGCGTGGGCTGGTCCATGAAGTCACGAAGATTCTGAAACGACTGAACGAATAAACAACAACAAGGCCTATGGGAAAAGACTAGTCTTTACAGCTGTCTTAAACTCAGAGAGAGCATTAAACTGATGAATCTCGTCTGGCAGGCCATTCCACAGTAAAAGGGTAAAAGTAGACGAGTCCCTGCCAAGCACTATACTGTATAAAACAGCCTTCCCCCAACCTGGTGCCAGGGTGGTGCAAGACCTCTCATCACCTGAAGTGGAAGGACATAGCACCTTGCTCTTCCTCTTCCTCTTCTCTTCCCTGCCACTGCATGTCTCATTTTCAGTGCCTCACTCTGGGTGGCCCTTCCTCAGAACGAGGCTTTGGCAGGGAGGTGGAGACTGGCTGTGCCATAGCAGCGCAAGTGATCTCCAGGGACATCTAACCCAGAATGCTTTGCCCTGAGGAAGTAGACCCTCTGAGTGAGGCATATGGGCCAGGTAGGCTCTCTGGGGATACATGCTGGCCACTCTCCTGCTGTGGCATTTGCAGAGCTTGGACACAACCAGTGGGGCTTCCTAGAGAACTCTCCCACCTGATGCCTCACTCTGAGTGGTCCTCTGAGTGAGACATCAGGCAGGTGTTGCTCCAGAGAGTCACATTTGCTACTCTCCTGCAGTAGCATTTGCTGCAGCATGAGTGCGGCCAGATGTTAGAGCACCAAACTGTCAGATACCTTGCTCTGAGGACACCTCAGAGTGAGACATCAGGCCACCACTCCAGAGTGTCATGCCAGCCAATCTCTTGCTTTACCAATCTCCACAACAGGAGACTAGCCAACAGGCCACTTTGGAATGGCCAGCCATCCCATGTCTCACTCTGAGAAGGTCTCAGTTAACACAATGACATTAACACAATGTCATTGGCGCCAGTTAACACAATGACATTAACACAATGTCATTGGCGCCAGTAGACTGCCAGTGTTGGCTACTGCCCAATATGAAGAAAGCACCATATGGTTGATATCACTTGTGCACTAAAGTATGTAAAGGTGGCTTCTTTTTGTCCATTCATTCTTTCTTCCATTTGACAGATGACCCAGAATCAGCTTTACTCTTTTAGCTGTTTTCTGTAGGGTCCGTAATTAATCTCTGCTCCATTAATCATCAAATGGGATAAGGTGGGCCCAGAGGTTGAGAAGACAAATCTTACAAGAATACCTTTTCTGCTAATTGCTTTTCTAGGAAACAAAACAATGGGAGGTACTTCCAATAAGGTTGTAAGGATTATAGTAAAGACCAGGTTTTATTTAGTGTGTGGCTATTTCCTAACTTGGCGAACATGCACTAGCAAAGAATGTCACTGATCTGACAAATAAGCCCCCGGTTGGTTTATGGCTCCATATAATTAATTTCTGGAGCATTAAGTCCCACTCATAACCATGATAAGAAGGGTTTCCCCCCCTCTGGATTTGCCATTCCTATTAAAGATAATGTTAATGTACATAGAGGTGTCCTGAATATCTCACTGAAGGTTTGTGCTACATTTATTTTCTTATCACCTATAGCAGTAGGGTATGTGTGTGTGTGTGGTGGTGAGATGGGATCAGGTTTATTATCTATATAGTTCTGGTGATGGGATACTGAAACCATTTTAACTTGTTATGAGATCACAAGCACATGGCAGAATTTGCAACGCCCCCTATATTCAGGACAAAAAGAACTTGAAATGAAACAATTTGAATGTGGGAGAGACCAAAACTGGCAGATTATTCAACCATGCAGAGGATTTTGACTGCTTGGCTCTGAAAAGCCTGCATTTGAAACCCTGTGTATTCAGCTATGTTTGTGGTGCAGCTCAAATGAAGTTGCCACATCATTTTTTTCCCCCTGACAACTTTTTGCTTTAGCAGCTTTATGGCAGACAGGTACATCATGTCCCCTCCATGGTGAGAATAGCTGTACCTATTGAATATGGCTGTTGCTTATGGGTGAGAATTTCAGTTCAGTTCATTTTTAATAAGAGTTTACTGAAGTTCACAAGTTCTTATCTAGAACTTGAAATTTACACAATGCAAATACAGGAGAAACCAAAACTGATATATTATTCACACATAACTGATATATTATTCACAGAGAAGTTTACATAACTTCTTGCTGTTCACCGCATCCAAAAAAATGTTCAAACTATAAGTAAGTGAACATTAGGGGTGTGCACGGACCCCCCGCTCCGCTTCACTTGCAGATCCGCCATTTTTCGGAGCGGGTCGCTCCGCCCCGCCCCCGCTCCGCCCACTTCCGCTCCGCTCCGCTCGGAGCTCCGGATCGGATCCGGAGCTCCGTTTTTGCCCCCCCATAGGCTTGCATTGAAAGCTAAAAAAGTAAACAACTTTTTTTCCGTTGAAGTTAGAAACCTCACGTTTGGCACCATGACACCTCATGGGCGTATACACACACACGCCAAGTTTCAAGGCAATCCCATCATCCCCTGATTTTTGGCGAATTTTTGAAAATCGGGCACCCCATTCACACCCCTTGGGATAGCTCCGTCAATTTGCATGTTAGAAACCTCAAACTCGGCACCAGGGCAGCTTATCCATGTGTCCACATGCACGCCAAGTTGCAAGCAAATCCCATCATCCCCTGATTTTTGGCGCGGCTCTACCCTCTAACGCACCTCCCATAACCCTAATTCACACCCCTTTAGATAGCTCCGTCAATTTGCACGTTAGAAACCTCAAACTCAGCACCATGATAGCTTATCCACGTGTCCACATGCACGCCAAGTTTCAAGGCAATCCCATCATCCCCTGATTTTTGGGGAATTTATGAAAATCGGGCACCCCATTCACACCCCTTGGGATAGCTCCGTCAATTTGCATGTTAGAAACCTCAAACTCGGCACCAGGGCAGCTTATCCATGTGTCCACATGCACGCCAAGTTGCAAGCAAATCCCATCATCCCCTGATTTTTGGCATGGCTTAACTCACCCCAAATTGTCCCATTCTACAACTACGTCAATTTGCACGTTAGAAACCTCAAACTCAGCACCATGATAGCTTATCCACGTGTCCACATGCACGCCAAGTTTCAAGGCAATCCCATCATCCCCTGATTTTTGGGGAATTTATGAAAATCGGGCACCCCATTCACACCCCTTGGGATAGCTCCGTCAATTTGCATGTTAGAAACCTCAAACTCGGCACCAGGGCAGCTTATCCATGTGTCCACATGCACGCCAAGTTGCAAGCAAATCCCATCATCCCCTGATTTTTGGCGCGGCTTAAACTTTTTAACTCACCCCAAATCAAGTCCCATTCTACAACTACGTCAATTTGCACGTTAGAAACCTATCCTTTGGTCCCATGACAGCTTACCCATGTGTCCCCATGGACACCAAGTTTCAAGGCAATCCCATCATCCCCTGATGTTAGGGGAACTTTTGAAATTTGAACACTCCAGTATGTCAGGGATTTAAAGTTGCAATTGCAGACAGCTCAATGGGGCCAGTTCCAAGGCAATCCCAACATGCCACGAGATAACCCTAAATCTTCTGGCACATTTGAAAAAGGGATTATTGAATTTGATAAAGTCTAAGTGAGCGCAGGAAGGACTTCTCCCCTTAGTCAAAGCAAGACACATACACCATCGCTGCAAGGCGGGAAGGGGAGAAGGGAGGGAAAGCAGGCAGGCAGCATGCATTGTAGTGCCGCAAGGATGGCTTGAGCACTAACGCATAGCAAACCAACCCATAAGTGGGCGCAAAGTGAGGCAAAGATGGCTGGTTGTTTCTTTCTAAGCCAGCAGTTACGCCTTGAGGGGCACAGAGGAGGACGACTGGGAGCAAGCGTGCCGGAGGGTGCTGGCCACGAACCGCAAAGCCCATCTCCCAGGCACCAGGCGGGCAGAGCAGGCGAGGAGTCAGTCCTGGCAGATGCCCCACCACAGCAGCACCCCGGGGGAGGCGGGCAGACAGGCAGGCAGGCATGGGTTGGCGGGCCCAGAAAAGCTGGTACCTTGCACAAGTAAGCCATAGATCTGTGGGGGAGTCAGTCCCAGCAGATCCAGCTACCTCACAAGGATGGCTCCCAGGCAGGCGGGCAGGCGCCTCCACTGTAGTGGCTGTGCTCAACTCGGCGGGCGCACTACAAGACGAGTTGAAGTGAGAGCTCACTTCTCAGGAAATGTAGTGGCTGTGCTACGGGAGATCGGTGGACTGCTGGAGCTTAGCTTTTTCTCTGAGGGGAAGTCCATGAGTTGAAGTGACAGCTTGCTTCTCAAAGACAGGGTTACAGCGGAAGAGGGGTGGGATGAGACCGGGGAGACAAGCTCGACCAGTGACTACTACTAATCCCCACATCCTGGAGGACCACAGCATCCCACACAAAGTGGCTGTGGTGAAGTCAATGGCTGTCATGAGTCGAAGTGAGTGCTGACTTCTCAGGAGGAAACTTAAACTGTCCCTAGTATGCACTAAGTGGCTGTGCTATGGGAGTTCGGTGGACTGTTGGAGTACCAGCCACAATTGGGGAAGTGAATGAGTTTCAGTGAAAGGTTGCTTCTCAAAATCAGCACACAGATCAAGGACTCCATTTGATCCCCGAGCTATCTAAAGGGTGACCCGTGGACTGCTGGAGTTTTCCTCCGGTTCCCGGTGGCTGGGATGGGTCTCGGCTTCTCAAAGCCATGGCACTGCTGCATATGCAGTGCAGCTTCTCGAAAGAGAGCTGTCCCACGGAAAAACGGTGCATTACTGGAGCTTAGCTTTTTCTCAAAGGGGAAGTCAATGAGTTGAAGTGAAAGGTTGCTTCGGAAGTCTATGGCTTTCATGAGTTTCAGTGACAGCTTGCTTCTCAAAGAGGGCGTTACAGCGGAAGAGGGGTGGGACGAGACCAGGGAGAGGAGCTCGACCAGCTGCTGCGACTAATCCTCACCCACATCCTGGAGGACCACAGCATCCGCAGTAGTGGCTGTGGTGAAGTCAATGGCTGTCATGAGTTGAAGTGAGTGCTCACTTCTCAGGAAAATTAAACTGTCCGTACACACTAAGTGGCTGTTCTATGGGCGATCGGTGGACACCTGGAGTACCACCCGCACATAGGGGAAGTCCATGAGTTGAAGTGACAGCTTGCTTCTCAAAGATAGGGTTACAGCGGAAGAGGGGTGGGACGAGACCGGGGAGAGAAGCTCGACCAGTGGCTACTACTAATCCCCACATCCTGGAGGACCACAGCATCCCACACAAAGTGGCTGTGGTGAAGTCAACGGCTGTCATGAGTCGAAGTGAGTGCTCACTTCTCAGGAGGAAACTTAAACTGTCCCTGTGCAGTCAGTGGTTGGGGAGAGAGGCACGGCCAGCTGTGCCTCCACCGTAGGGGCTGTGCTCAAGTGTCTGAACTTGGAGTCGAAGTGAGAGCTCAAAATTGCTCCATATGAGACTGGGGAGAGAAGCTCGACCAGCTTCTGCTACTAATCCTCACCCACATCCTGGTGGAACAAAGCATCCACCGAGAAGTGGCTGTGGTGAAGTCAATGGCTGTCATGAGTTGAAGTGAGTGCTGACTTCTCAGGAGGAAACTTAAACTGTCCCTACGCACTAAGTGGCTGTGCTATGGGCGATCGGTCGACTACTGGAGTACCACCCGCACATAGGGGAAGTCCATGAGTTGAAGTGACAGCTTGCTTCTCAAAGATAGGGTTACAGCGGAAGAGGGGTGGGACGAGACCGGGGAGAGAAGCTCGACCAGTGGCTACTACTAATCCCCACATCCTGGAGGACCACAGCATCCCACACAAAGTGGCTGTGGTGAAGTCAACGGCTGTCATGAGTCGAAGTGAGTGCTCACTTCTCAGGAGGAAACTTAAACTGTCCCTGTGCAGTCAGTGGTTGGGGAGAGAGGCACGGCCAGCTGTGCCTCCACCGTAGGGGCTGTGCTCAAGTGTCTGAACTTGGAGTCGAAGTGAGAGCTCAAAATTGCTCCATATGAGACCAGGGAGAGGAGCTCGACCAGCTGCTGCGACTAATCCTCACCCACATCCTGGAGGACCACAGCATCCGCAGTAGTGGCTGTGGTGAAGTCAATGGCTGTCATGAGTTGAAGTGAGTGCTCACTTCTCAGGAGGAAACTTAAACTGTCCCTATGCACTAAGTGGCTGTGCTATGGGAGTTCGGTGGACTACTGGAGTACCAGCCGCAATTGGGGAAGTGAATGAGTTTCAGTGAAAGGTTGCTTCTCAAAATCAGCACACTGATCGGGTCACCCAGAGGTCCACAGCCTCTACGTAGTGGCTGTGCTGAAGTCAATGACTTCCATGAGTTTAAGTGAAAGGTTGCTTCTCAAAGGCGAGGACTTGCCTGTTTCATTTTCGCAGCGAGACAGGCAGCTGCAGTAACACTCACAACCACACACACAAGGACAGCTTTTGCACAGAGGCTCATGAGTTCAAGTGACAGCTTACTTCTCAAAACCATACTTCGGGATCAGGGAGTACGTCTTCCACTCCCAGGGCACTCCAAAGGGCGACCCGTGGACTGCTGGACTTTACCTCCCTCAGTTGGGGAAGTGAATGATGAGTTTAAGTGAAAGCTTGCTTCTCAAAGACGGGTTACAGCAGAAGGGGAAGAGGAAGAGGATGAGACTGAGGAGAGAGAGGTTGCATCGGAAGTCTATGGCTTTCATGAGTTTCATGAGTTGAAGTGAGTGCTCACTTCTCAGGAAAATTAAACTGTCCGTACACACTAAGTGGCTGTTCTATGGGCGATCGGTCGACTGCTGGAGTACCTCCCACACATAGGGGAAGTCCATGAGTCGAAGTGAAAGCTCACTTCTCAGATAACTTGAATTGCGAGACTGGGGAGAGACGCTCGGCCAGCTGCTGCAACTAATCCTCCTCACCCACATCCTGGTGGAACAAAGCATCCACCGAGAAGTGGCTGTGGTGAAGTCAATGGCTGTCATGAGTCGAAGTGAAAGCTCACTTCTCAGGAGGAAACTTAAACTGTCCCTATGCACTAAGTGGCTGTGATATGGGCGTTCGGTGGACTGTTGGAGTACCAGCCGCAATTGGGGAAGTCCATGAGTTGAAGTGAGTGCTCACTTCTCAGGAAAATTAAACTGTCCGTACACACAAAGTGGCTGTGGTATGGGCGATCGGTGGACACCTGGAGTACCACCCGCACATAGGGGAAGTCCATGAGTTGAAGTGACAGCTTGCTTCTCAGGAGGAAACTTAAACTGTCCCTACGCACTAAGTGGCTGTGCTATGGGCGATCGGTCGACTACTGGAGTACCACCCGCACATAGGGGAAGTCCATGAGTTGAAGTGACAGCTTGCTTCTCAAAGACAGGGTTACAGCGGAAGAGGGGTGGGACGAGACCGGGGAGAGAAGCTCGACCAGCGACTGCTACTTATCCCCACATCCTGGAGGACCACAGCATCCACAGTAGTGGCTGTGGTGAAGTCAATGGCTGTCATGAGTTGAAGTGAGTGCTCACTTCTCAGGAGGAAACTTAAACTGTCCCTGTGCAGTCAGTGGTTGGGGAGAGAGGCACGGCCAGCTGTGCCTCCACCGTAGGGGCTGTGCTCAAGTGTCTGAACTTGAAGTCGAAGTGAGAGCTCAAAATTGCTCCATATGAGACTGGGGAGAGAAGCTCGACCAGCGACTGCTACTTATCCCCACATCCTGGAGGACCACAGCATCCGCAGTAGTGGCTGTGGTGAAGTCAATGGCTGTCATGAGTTGAAGTGAGTGCTCACTTCTCAGGAGGAAACTTAAACTGTCCCTATGCACTAAGTGGCTGTGCTATGGGCGTTCGGTGGACTGTTGGAGTACCAGCCGCAATTGGGGAAGTGAATGAGTTTCAGTGAAAGGTTGCTTCTCAAAATCAGCACACAGATCAAGGACTCCATTTGATCCCCGAGCTATCTAAAGGGCGACCCGTGGACTGCTGGAGTGTAACCTCCCTCACCCTCAATTGGGGAAGTGAATGAGTTTCAGTGAAAGGTTGCTTCTCAAAATCAGCACACTGATGGAGTCACCCAGAGGTCCACAGCCTCTATGTAGTGGCTGTGCTGAAGTCAATGACTTCCATGAGTTCAAGTGAAAGGTTGCTTCTCAAAGGCGAGGACTCGCCTGTTTGCTTCTCAAAAAACCATACTTCTGGATCAGGGAGTACGTCTTCCACTCCCAGGGCACTCCAAAGGGCGACCCGTGGACTGCTGGAGAGAGGCAGCCTGGCTAGTGGTGGTGGTGGTGCCAGGCATTGCCTTGCCCCCTGCTTGCACCTCACCTAAACGTGCAGTCAATCATGGACAAACGGTTGTAAACCGCCCAGAGAGCTTTGGCTGTGGGGCGGTATATAAATGTAATTAATTAAATAAATAAATAAATAAATAAATAAATAAATGGAGTCTTTTGGAACTGGGTGGAAAACTATCCGGATGAGTTGACTAAGCTGTACCGGACGCCACAGAAATGAAATGAACTCAAGTGCGGTGCTTTGCCCTCACAGTCAGTCACACACACGCACGGTGACAAACTCTGCCTAGTGCCTACAGAGAAAAAACCAGCCTGCCTGAACTGTAGTGTGCCTGCCAACCCAAGGAGGGGTGGAATTAAAGGGAGCCTGCCTGTCACTCCCACGAGGGCTTGAGGGTGGGGTATCCCAGCAGGGGGAGATTGCCCTTCAGAAAGACCAGCTGCTCCACCAAGTCCGGCTCCAAGCGAGAGCGGTGAGGGGTCACTATGTCGCCCGCCATAGAGAACACCCTCTCGCTTGGAACACTGGTGGGTGGGCAGCTGAGTCGATCCATGGCCACCCGCGCCAGGTCCGGCCAAATCTGAAAACGGGATGACCAGTAGGCCAGGGGGTCCATGGAGGAGTCCTCGATGGGCTCTGACAGGTAACGCTGCACGGTGGTTGCAGCGTCATCCTGGCTGGTGGCTGGGGAGGGTCTCTGCCCAAACACGGTGTGCAGAGCCTCTTCCCAATACCCCTCGCCTGTGCTGCTGCTGGGAGGGATGCAGGTGAGGCTGCTGCTGGTGCTGCTGGTGCTGCTGCGGGGAGGGGTGGCCTGCTCCTCTGCCTCACTCTGCCCCACCCTCTTGGCCCATGCCGCCCGCACTTCGCCCACCAGCGTTTCCACCCAGTGCTGCCTGCTATTTGGCCCACAAAGCCCATCCTTCACACGAGGGTCGCACATGGCTGCCAACATGTGGACCCTGTCGGTTTGGATGGGCTCCAGCCTCCGCGTCACGCCGTCCCTCAGCCTAGTCACCGCTTCGCGGACCTCGGGCTCGAAGCGCCTGCCGGTGACGGGATCCCTGTACTCCAGAAAGTCGCCCATCTGTTTCTGGAGATGCCTGCATACAGGGATCACCTGGCTGAGGAGGGCAGAGCTTTTGCTCAGGGTCTCGGTGGCGTTCAGGAACGGCTTGAGGACCGCCACCAGCTGGGACATGGCGTCCCACTGCTGCTTGCCCAGGTGGTGGACGCCCATGTCCCTGACCCTGAACAAGTCGTGGATGGCACGCTGTTGCTCCACCATCCGCTCCAGCATCAGGTAGGTGGAGTTCCAGCGTGTCACCACATCCTGCACTAGCCTGTGCTGCGGGAGATTCAACTCCTCCTGCTTCTCCCGCAGCAAGCGACTGCCCTTGACGCTGTGGTGGAAATGGCCTGCCACCTTTCTGCAGCTCTCCAGGAGGTTACGGATCCCGGACAGGGGACCGAGGTTGGGCTTGCTGCTGCCCATCCCAAGGCCATCCCTCACCACCAGGTTCAAGACGTGCGCGATGCAGCGGACGCCCTCGAATCCGCCGTCGCGCACCGCCTTCACCATGTTGGCTCCCCCGTCCGTGACCATGTAACCGCGGGTGACCTTCTGCCCAGCTAGCCACCCATCCACCATGCGGTTCATGGCCTCCGTAATCTCCCCTGCCGTGTGGGACTGGTCCATCACTTGCGTGTGGAGGAGGGCCCAGCAGTAGCCCTCCTTGCCAGTCCCTGTAGTGCTGGATCCTTCCTGCCCCACGGCTGCCCACCAGTGTGCCGTCAGGGACAGGTAAGCGTGCACTCCGCCCTCGCTGGACCAAATGTCCGAGGTGAAGTGCACCATCCGTGCCTCTGCCTGGCACAGACGACCCAGCACTAACTCCCTGCAGGAACGGTACAGGGAAGGCACCACCCGCCTGCTCAGGGTGGTGCGACACGGCAGCTTGTAGTATGGCACCACAAGCGCCATCAGCCTCTTGAAGCCTGCGTTGTCGACGAGGCTGAATGGCTGGTCGTCCAACGCCACCATCTCACCGATTGACGTGGTGATCTGGGAGGGCGTTGGAAAACGCCATCTTGTGGTTCCATACTTCCCCCACCCCATTTCCGGCAGGGTTGCCTGCCTAACCCTTGTGGGGATGGGAGATGGAGAGCTGAGACTGGAAGTGCCAGCAGCAGCAGCAGCAGCAGCAGCAGCAGCAGCCGCCGCCTTCGGCTTTCCCCTGGAACCAGTCGCCTTGCCCGCCTCTTTCCCCAGCAAGACCGACTGGTGCTGCCTCTTAAGATGCATCTTCATGCTGCTGGTTCCATAATGCCCTGTCGATGAACCCCTGCTTAGGCTGAGTTTGCAGTGGCGACAGACAGCAAAGCGGGGATCCGCTCCCAACTCAAAGTGGTCCCACACGATGCTTGTCTTTCGTTTCCGTGGTGACACCACCAATTGCCCGCCTGAGCTCTCTGGTGTTGCCACAGAAACAGGGGTGTGGGATGAGACTGGGGAGAGAGCCTCGGCCTGCTGCTGCTCCTCCTCAGCCCCCACATCCTGGAGGCCCACCGCCTCCTCCTCCTCCTCCCCCCCCTCCACTGTGCTGAGGACCTCGTCTAGGTCCATCATCGGGCTCGTGGGCTGAAAGGAGAATGAAGGAGTTGGGGATACTCCTCCTCCTCTAATGGCACTGCTGCCACGTGCCTCTTGCAAACGGGCACTTTTCCCATTCCCACCCTCAAAAAGAGAACGCCGGGCACAAGTTGCAGAAGAGAGTGGCTCTGCCTGCTGCTTGTCCTGCTTCTGTTTTGGAGCAGTCAGCCAAGGAGTTGCCCGTTTGAGTTTCACAGGAGGAGAGGAAGCCTGCTTACTGCTGGCAGACTGAGCCTTGCTGCTTTCAGCACGCCTGCTTCCTCTTTTCATGATGACTAACAAAATATTAATACTACTAATACTATGTATAAGGTACTACTAAGAATATGTATAAGAAGATATAATATGTTTAAATGTAGGGAAATGGGACAAGAACAATAAAATATACTACTACTAATATGTATGAGAATATACTAATATATATATATATATCTACTACTAAGAATATCTACAAGAATATAATAATATGTTTAAGAATATTACTAATAAATGTAGGGAAATGGGACAAGAAATGGGACAACCACTACTATAACAAGAACAAAATATGAATACTACTACTACTAATATGTATGAGAATGTATACTAATAGACTACTAAGACTATGTCAAAGAATATAATATAATATGTTTAAGAATAGGGAAATGGTGTGCGTATGCTTTCCCCAAAATGCTCAATCTGTGGCTGCCTGTTGAACTTGACAAAAGCAGCCCACTCCGTCGAAGTTACACAGAGAAGAAAAAGAGAATCCAATTTTTTTGGTATATTTGGTATATAGAAGATAGAAGGAAACACAATCAGGATTTAAGAGAGGGGAGGGGGGAAAAGAACCAACCACTACTATAATATGTATGAGAATGTATACTAATAGACTACTAAGACTATGTCAAAGAATATAATAATAATATGTTTAAGAATAGGGAAATGGTGTGCGTATGCTTTCCCCAAAATGCTCAATCTGTGGCTGCCTGTTGAACTTGACAAAAGCAGCCCACTCCGTCGAAGTTACACAGAGAAGAAAAAGAGAATCCAATTTTTTTGGTATATTTGGTATATAGAAGATAGAAGGAAACACAATCAGGATTTAAGAGAGGGGAGGGGGGAAAAGAACCAACCACTACTATAAGAAGAACAAAATATGAATACTAATATAATATGTATGAGAATATATACTAATGGACTATGTGAAAGAATATAATAAAATATGTTTAAGAATATAAATGTAGGGAAATGGGACAAAAACTGTGTGTATGCTTTCAAAAGAAAGCTTTCACAAAAGCAGAACAGTCAGGCTTTAATACAGGGAAGGGGGGGGGGCAACCAACCCAACCAACCCAACCACACACTCCAAAATTCAAAAATAAAGTTTATATTAAATCAAAGTAAGGGGAAAACACAGGGCAAACTAAGCTACAAGTCAGAAAGAAGCAAACAAACACACACACGCGCCAAACTAAACCTATATTAAATTAATCTATCTCCAAAGCAGGAGCACTAGCTAAGTAAGTGTTCCCTCCACGAACGCCAACCCACAAAGAGACACAAAACAGAAAGTTCTCAGGGTGGGTCTGCCTTAGTCCCCCCTCCAACGCTGGGATTGGAGGAGGATGCTTTCTGAGGAGATGAATTCTCATCAGGATTGGGAGTTGAATGTGCCTGTCATCGCTTCCAAAAAAATAAAAATAAAAAAATAAAAAAAACCCAAACCCCGATTTTTAAAAAAATATTGCACGTGAACCACAGCACGCAGAAAGTTGAGAGTGGTCTCAAAATGACCCCCATCCACGACTCTCTGTGCACAAGAATTTTCAGAACGATAGCTTAAACCCCCCCCCAGTTATCCCCGATTCTTTCCCTCAATGCAATCCTATGGGCGAAAAGCCGAAACGGAGCCCCGCGGTTGACCCTATTTTTAAAAAAATATTGCACGTGAACCACAGCACGCAGAAAGTTGAGAGTGGTCTCAAAATGACCCCCATCCACGACTCTCTGTGCACAAGAATTTTCAGAACGATAGCTTAAACCCCCCCCCAGTTATCCCCGATTCTTTCCCTCAATGCAATCCTATGGGCGAAAAGCCGAAACGCAGTTTGAGCCCCGCGGTTGCCCCGATTTTTAAAAAAATATTGCACGTGAACCACAGCACGCAGAGAGGTGAGAGTGGTCTCAAAATGACCCCCATCCACGACTCTCTGTGCACAAGAATTTCCAGAACGATAGCTTCAAAAACAACGTAGTTATGCGCGATTATTTGCCGCAATGCAATCCTATGGCGAAATGTTTTCAAGATGGCGACCGGAGCGCTCCGCCTGAACTCGGAGCTCCGAAAAATGGTCGCTTCTCTTCGCCTTGCTTCTAGGGGGTCCGCGGTCCGCTCCTACTCCGCCTCTGGGTAAGGCGGAGCAGGCCAATCCGCTACTGCTTCTACGCTCCTAATCGGAGCGGAGCACATCCCTAGTGAACATTTCAAGTTGTGTGCTTGATGTGGCATTAGTACATCCCCAAGCATGTCAGAAAGGAGAAAATTAAGGAGCAAGTTCACCATGTTACCATCATATCAAACCAGGGCTGGGTCAGATGTTCCTGCAATTTTTTCCTGCACTTTTAGGGTGGGCATGCAATGCCCTTCTGAAGGTCAGGGATAAAAGGTTGGGTGAGTGGCTAATGTCTGAGGGAGATTTTTTAGGAGTATGTACAGTGTATGCTATGGCTGAGGGTGGATTCCCCCTTTAAACACACACACACACACACACACACACACACCCCAAGGGTTATATCCAACACTGACTGCCCACCAGTGGAATGGAAACCACTGTAGAAATGGATTTTCCCTTTCCTGCAGCTCCCTGTGCACCCCATTCTGCTCCAGAGAGTTTGGGGACCCTCCAGAGCAGATTTGGAGGTGTGCAGGAGGCTTCAGGGGGGAAGAAAGCAAAGGGAAATCCTTGCGCTAACAGAAATCCACTTATGTGATGTTGGATTCAACCCTGAGGCTCCTCTGCAGAGATGGTCTGCAATGAGAGGGAGAAAGCACCAATTCAGGCAAAGAAAGGGAGAGACACGTTCTCTGGTACTATGAAAAGTGTGTATCTTTAATGATGAATCTAAAAAGCTTTTTAGATTTGTCATTAAAGTTACAAGCTTACGTAGCACCATAGAACGTGTCTCTCTCCCTTTCTCCTCCTCTGCAGAGATGCCAGATGGTTTTGTGTCCTATTCAGTCACCAATTGATGGTTTCTGGGCCCATAGTCCAGGGTCAGCTGGGGGTGGTCCTCTTAAAATTTCTCTGCCCCCTAATAGTTTACATTTTTGTATTTAAAAGGCCTGCAAACTAGATGAATTGTACCCCTATTCCCCCCCCAAAAAAACACACACACACACACATTTAGGCTGGCTATAAGCCTGGTGTTTTCAGCAGCAATTTCAGAAAACATGGCAAAGCTTTGTGTTACCACAACTGCTCATTTGTTAGGGAAAGTCCCTTTGTACCTGATTAGAATGACTTTACTATTAAGCTGCATGCTTGAACTCTGTGCGCTAGTCTTGACAACAGGTTTCGGAGGTTTGGGAGCGAGCAAAGACAGTGGCCTCATTAAGCCTGAGCAGGGGGAAACATAGATATTTGCAGAGATTTGAACATGCACACCTAAAGACGTAGACCGCAAGCAGGCCTCACCCAAGCCTTTTTGCTGCCTGAGGTAAAGGACAAGACGGCACCCCCTCCCATTGCAGGTACAAAAGCTGGCAGGATTTGCTTCTTCTAAAAATCTATTTTAAGGTGTTTTGTTCTATTTTTATTGAATTTTATCTTCTACACTGCTCCAAAGTTTTGATTGGGGAGCGGTATATAGATATTGTAAATAAATAAAATAAAAATAATGATGGGAGAATGTTGTTTAAAAAAGCAGAAGAGACTACAAGGCACACAGTTCTCTCCTTGAACACCTTGCTGCTGCCTCCCGGCATCTGCCACCTGAGGTGACTGCTTCACCCTGTCTCATGGTAGGGCTGGCTCTGACTGTAAGGATTTCACAGAGGATCGGCTGCAACAACACCAGGAACCTGGAGAGGTCCAAGAACAGCTTAGAGAACAATATGTAGCACTGTGGCACAGTATATTTCAGCACAAATCACTTGTAATTCAATCAGGAAATCAGTTTAATCAGGACATCTCTTAGAGCAAATTAAATGCAAGCCTGGCACCATTCGATGGCAATAAAGGCCACTTAGCGGGACTGGTAACAGCACAAAATTGGGATGGCTTCAAGTCATGTAGCACTGCTAAAGCCTTCGCCTGTGTCTCACAAATTGCTGTTTCCTCATGTGGCAACAAAAAAGACAGGCAGCAAAAGAAGGACTGAAATTCTCCACCACTGCCTGTTCCTGGCAGTTCTTGTAGTTTGCTCATGTCATGCCAACTATAAATATTGAATACCGAAACTAACAGCTGGCCTGGTCAGCAGCCCCAGGCAGCCAGCAAGTTCTATTCTTATCCTAGTGTCACCTCACCTCTCCATTGATCATCCCTCCGACATTTAAAGATGTCTTTTCCTGCCAGTTGGTCTCTAGTTAGTAGATACTTTGCATTTCATGGTGAAACCCCTGGGGCTGCTTTTCCTTCGAAAACAATGACAGGTCACCAAAGCCAGTCCCTCTCTGTGGAAGTCAGTGCTGCCAATAACTCCTTGAAAACTGGATTTTCCAAAGTACTGATAGGGTTGGAACTACGGGTGTGCACGGACCCTCTGATCCACTTCTCTTCCAGATTTGCAACTTGCAGATCGGGTCCGCTCCATTCCACTCAGCCTATGGTCCACTCCGCTTCTCTGCGAAGCTCCGGATCCAGATCAGACCTCGGCTTCCCCCCCATAGGCTTGCATTGAAATCCAAAAAAGCCTACAACTTTTTTTCTGTAAATGTTAGAAACCTCAAACTTGGCACTATGATAGCTTATCCATGTATACACATGCATGCCAAGCCTCAAGCAAATCCAAGCATCCCCTGATTTTCGGGGAATTTTTGAAAATCGGACACCCCATTTTCAGACATGGGATTTACTCCGACATTTTGACAGATAAAAACTTGAAAGCAGGCACCCTCACAGATGCCATCTAGATCCACATTCATGGCAAGTTTCAAGCAAATCCCATCATCCCCTGATTTTTGGCAGGGGTTTAACCTTTTAACTCACCCCAATTCGTCCTATGCTAGAACTCCATCAATTTTAACGTTAGAAACATCAAATTAGGCACCATGACACCTCATGGATGTATACACATGCATGCCAAGCCTCAAGCAAATCCAAGCCTCCCCTGATTTTTGGGGAACTTTTGAAAATCGAACACCCCAGTATCTCAGGGATTTAAAGCTGCAGATGGCCATTTTAATGGAAATCCCAACATGCCATGAATTGGGTAGTAGATAAACCTAAATATGAATCTTCTTCCACACTTGAAAAAATTATTTGGAACTTCAAAAAGTCTAAGTGAGCGCAGGAAGGACTTATCCCCTGAGTCAAAGCAAGACACACACAAACCATCCCTGCGAGGTGGGCACAGAGGAGGAGGATTGTGAGCAAGCATGCCGGAGGATTGTGGGCACGAACCACAAAGCCCATCATGTAGTACAGCTCCCAGGCACCAGGCGGGCAGGGAGGCAGGCAGAGATATGCCATAGATCTATGAGGGAGTCAGTCCCAGCAGATGCCCCACCACAGCAGCACCCAGGGGGAGGAGGGAAGGCAGGCAGGCAGCAGACATTTCTGGGGGCACAAGGAAGTGAGCCAAGGATTGTTTCAAAGCCAGCAGTAATGCAAACCATCCCAGCGAGGCAGGCACAGAGGAGGAGGACTGGGAGCAAGCATGCCGGAGGCTGGTGGGCACGAACCACAAAGCCCATCATGTAGTGCAGCTCCCAGGCACCAGGCAGGCAGAGAGGCAGGCAGAGGTATGCCATAGATCTATGGGGGAGTCAGTCACGGCAGATGCCCCACCACAGCAACACCCAGGGGGAGGAGGGAAGGCAGCCAGGCAGCCAGGCAGCAGACATTTCTGGGGGCACAAGGAAGTGAGCCAAGGATTGTTTCAAAGCCAGTAATGCAAACCATCCCTGTGAGGCGGGAGCAGCACAGAGAGATGCCTTTTCTTTTGCATCCCATAACTAGGAAGCTAGGAGGATAAGAGTAAAGCTTTGTGATCCTTGCTTCAAAGTTGATTGACTGCATTGTGATCACAGCCATTATTAAACAACAACAAAATAATAATGTTAATAATAGCAGTACTAATTAATATTAATAGCAATAACAACAACAACAACAACAACAACAACAACAACAACAATAAAGAGTTGAACCACAATGAAAGCCTGCCTGACTTCACTGAAGAGGAAAAGCCAGGAGAGCTTGGGCTATGGGGTGTATAAATATGTAATAAATAAATAAATAAACAAAGGAGGGGTGGAATTAAAAGCAGCAGTGTTGCTGAATAAACAACAAGAATATTTTTTTTTAAAAGGCTATGTCTGTCTTTTACCAGTAAGAGGAAAGTGGACGTGCCCAGGGGGAGAGGGATATGCCAATTTGACTGGCCTAAGTAAGTACCAGTCTTTAAGAAGCTACCTGACACTTCAACTCATGACAGGCATTAGCTTCTAGAAGTTCTTGATTGTTTAATCTTTGGAGTGTTCGGATGACCCTCCAAAGGCAGGACAGTGTGTGCACTGGGCACGTCCACATGCCCTAGGGGAGCTAATCCTTGCACCACATCTATTCAGTTGTTCACCAAGGTTAGGGTGGGTAGCAGTGCTGTGTTTCCTATCTGTTATTTATTTGCTTAGTATATGATTTCAGGTTGTGTTTGTGCATTTGGTGGGGCTACTGTTTAAAAAAACACTGGGAAAAGTCCATTCAGAGACTAAGAAAGAGAAGTTTCCCAGTATCCCAAGTTACTAAGTATCCCTTTCTGCCTATCCCCCTCCAGCTTTGGGATTGGAGGATGCTTCATCAGGTGATCATGACTGGGAGTTGAATCTGCCTCTCAGCACTTCAAAAAGGTACCTCTCCTGCTTTTTTACCCTATCTTTTAAAAAATTATATCAAGCAAACCGCACCACGCAGAGTGCTGAAAATAGGCTCAAAATGACCCCCACCCATGACTCTCTAAGCACACCAAGTTTCAAATAGTTAGCTTGAAAAACAAAAAAGTTATCCACTAATCTTTTCTGCAATGCAATCCTATGGGGGAAATTATCCAAAATGGCAGGCGGAGCGCTCCGCGAAAAGAGGAGCGCTCTGCTTATGGTCGCTTCTCTTCGCCATGCTTCTCCAGCCCCCCCCCGATTCACTTCTCCTCCACCTCAGGAGGAGGCGGATCACCCCAATTCGCTGTTGCTTCTCCGATTCTAAACGAAGCGGATCACACCCCTAGTTGGAACGTGGTCATGTTGGCCCTGTTGCGTTATTTTACCAGGACAGATAATCATATACCGTAATTACAATCTCAATTCTCTGAGTGCCAGTTCTTACTTAGCCAAAATGGCACCACGCATGCACAATACAGAGGTATGAGCAAGCTCAGGAAGTCCCAAAGTTTTCAGGAGTACCAAACAATCTTTAGCGGGGTGGGGGTAGGGGAGATACCTAAGGGATGGGAATCCCTAAAACAGCCCAATGAGTTCTGAGCGTTGCTTCTTTCTGGTCCATTTACAAAAGTGTTAACCATTTAATGAAGCCAATATATAGAAAGTGATTTGCAAAAGAATACTATACGTGTGTAGAGTTGTCACAATCCAAAGAGGGGATACAGTAACATCCCACATGGACTAAGTTGGTTTTGTTATGTGACCTGCAACTTGCTATTTCATTCGAATTAGAATTCTCATTAGAATTATAATGGTGTTTCATTCAGCTATTTACACTTCTTTTTCTTCTTGCCTGTTTTTCAGTTACACTTTTCTTATTTACACTGCCCTCCTTTCACAACTTATTTCTGCACCATATAACCCCTTATGTCCAGGCTGGCATAAGGGGTTGGTGTCACTGGGTTACCTGCAGAGGCCCATACCTACTAGGAGACCCACTGGTCCTGCTCCTCCTCCTTTGTGTCACTAGGGCTGGGGAAGACATTCATTCAATTGCATTTTGATGCAAACATAACCCAAATCAGTGTTTTTAAACCAATGTGCAAACAGAAACTCAGCTGAAATGTGCACATCTCTGAATGTAGCAATGCTTACAAATTTCATGTGAACTGTAAAATTAAAAAAACAAAAACACAAAGTTCAGGACAAACCCAACTTAAGTTTGAAAAATTCTCAAAAGTTTAGGATGAACTGGCCTTCATCCCAAGCTAGTATAGTGCAGTGGTTCGGGTGCTGGGCTGGAAATTGGGAGCTCCAGATTCTAGTCGCTATTGAGCCATGAAGCTCACTGGGTTACTTTGGGCCAGTCCCTGAACCTCAGCCTAACTCCCTTCACAGGCTTGTTGTGTTGAGAAAATGGAGAGGAGGAGAACCATGGAAGCCACCTTGGATTCCTTGCAAGAGGAAACAAGGTGGGGTATAAATGTAATAACAAATTTTTAAAAATGTTTTTTTAAAAGAACTTCGGATTGGAAAAATGACATACTGGGAGAAACTGAATTGGTAAGTTTGTCTGTCTATTTCACTATCTGTTTCTTGACCCTCACTGAATGATCAAACAGCGAGATGACTGAGAAGAGACAGTTTCCCTTTCCCTTGGTGGCCATTGAGAATTGTGTGCACAGGAAGAGGGTAAATGAATGAACAGGTGTGACAGTGATGATATGGATGAGGAGGAGAGGGGACTACTGAGGATAACGTGCCCAAGCCTCCTCCCTCAACCCCCCCCCACTTAAAACAACTACACTGTTTCCACCTGGTTGGATATGATGCTGTTGGCAGTACAGCAGTATGGACACTCAGGCCTTTGCTAGACCAGGGGTTATCCCAGGCTGATACCCAGGATCGCCCCTGTGCATCCAGATGATGCAGAGGGGATCCCGGGCTCAGGCAGGGATCAACCCTCCCTGGCCCCGGGATATAGCCTACCCCTTTGGGCCCACTTTTTCTCGCAGTCTCGGGCTGAGCCCGAGATCGCGAGTGTGTGGCCCATTTTCGCAGCTTTTCCCGGCTCCGCGCAATTACTTGCGAGGAGTCGGAAGCAGCCCAGGAGCACTGCACCCATCGGGGCCAGAGTGAGGATAGCAGGGAAACCCAGATATTTTTTTTAAAAAAAACACCTTACCTTGGCACACGAGAGTTCGTATGCTTTGTTCCTCTAAAAAAATTGGTGGCTACGTGTAGGCGAGGATAGGATCTCATGTAATTGACAACACAAGATCACCCCTCCTCCATCCTGGGATATCCGGTAGGTCTAGCAAAGGCCAAAGGCATTACACAGCAAAGTTCAAGAATTAGCAGAATTAGACTTGCATCACTTATTACATCTACACCCTTCATTTCCTGCAAGGAACTAAATGGTTCCAGGCGCTCTAATGTTATCCTCACAACAGCCCTGTGAGGGAGGTTAGGTTAAGAGAGAGATTAGCTGGCCCAACGTCATGCAGTGAATTACATGGCTGAAAGGGGATTTGAACCCTATTTCCGATCCAGTGCTCTCACCATGACAACACATTGGCTGGCCACACTTGCATCTTGCTATTCTCGTTCACGGTTAAATATTACCTCAAAATTTCTGGCTGATGTCACTTCTCGGAATGCTTTTTGACTTCTCAAAATGAGCAGTTATCACTGTCAAAAAGCATCCGCTGCATGTTCATCCAGGATGTTTTCAATGTTTTCATGCTGCAGCAGCCATCATTATGTATTCTTGCAGTATCTGCAGTCTCACAATATTTTAAAATGCATACATCATAATGATACTGATACATCTGTTCCCCATCATTAATCCCATGACGCAGCATGACCCCAATCGAATAAGCATACAAAACAAATAGGCTTACACAACAATGATTCAGTGTTTCTGCATCCCTAAATTCTACAGTCTGTTGCACAAAACACAAATACACAACAAATGGGGCCTTTTCTGCTGTAGCACCGCGGATGTGGAATGACTTCCTAGAGAGGTTCATCTGGCACCAATGTTCTACTCCCTTCAGTGCCAGGTGAAGACCTCTCCCCCACTCCACCATGTTAGTATTTTAGCATTCTAGTCTTTTAGTTCTGCTGGTTAAAATCTGTATTTTAAATCTCTACATCGCCGCTAGCTTTCATTCTGGTTGTACTTTGATATTGCAGTTTTCAGATTTTATATTTGGTAGTGTTTTATGCTGTGTTTGTGGTTTCAATTTTTGCGAGCAACCCAGAGAGCTTTGGCTATTGGGCAGGATAGAAATTTAATAAATAAATGATAAATAAATGTGGATGTGCGATAATGAATTCAACGAATTTCAGCAACCGACCCAAACAGCATTTCCTCTGTTTCTAAAATTCAGACTGTGTGTGTCATCGCTTGTACAGACAAAATGGCACTACCCACACACAAGGGGGAAGTATAAGAAGGCTTTGGGGAACCCTAAAGCTCACATACACCACAGCAGCAGCAGCAGCAGAAAAGGAGGAGGAGGAGAAGATGATGATCCAGGAGGTGACCCCAAACAATACAACGATAAAAGGGCATACTCAATGGCCCTGGAATGGTGACTGACTCAGGGGGAGAGGAAAATGGGGGAGGGGAAATAGAAGGGAGTGACTGGAATCTAAACACAAGCACTCCACACTGCAACACTTCGTTGCATGTTCCACTTGAGTTTTAGGAAATCCTTTCCCTGGGGTAAGGATTCCTTTTTACAGATTAGAGTCACTACCTTGAGCAAAAAAAAGCATTCTTACTTCTAAGAGTCTCCCCTTTTTTGGCCCTATTATAGAAGGAATTCATTTGAAGACTCTATTATTTATGGAATTCCTTGGAAGCTGGTTTCTATTTTTGCCTCTGTTTCTCTATACCAGGAAATTGATGTGTACCGATAAGAATCTAATCCTTCCAAGTCTGCTTGTATACTGAAAGCAACAGAAATGTGCACAAAGGCCTCCACTTAGCATTTCTGTGTGAATCTTTCATTTGAATGTCATGGCTTGTTTGCAAGGGGAACGCATGTTTCTTAACAGAGTGTTAACACTGTCTCATGCACACACTCTGTCTGATGGGTCATCTACTCCTGTGGCCCTTTGGGAAGTGGGAAGGGACAATCATGGAGTTTTCCACTTCTGCCATCATCTCTCAGGGGCCACCCAGCAGCAAGTTTTCCCAGAAGTAAAGCGGGATGTTTCAGGGCACCATTTAAAAAAAAGAAAAGGGAAAAAAGGGAAGACATTTGCACGATAGTGCGATCCTGCGTGATGGTGAGATTTTTTTCAGAAAACCAAAAAACACAACGAACTCGGTGATGGAAGGTGCTGAGTGCCATGTCAAAGATGGCGAAAACGCTCTCCCCCTCACCCCCCCCCGATGCCCATGGATTCCCCACACACAGCTCCATGTCTGTTTCCTGAGCCCTGCTACTCGAGGGGAACAGGGAGGACCCTAGGAGGGAGAACCATACCTCCCACGGAGCTTGGGATGGTCCCAAGACAGTGGGAAAAAATGGGGGAAAAACAGTCCCAGCTATCCCAGGAGAACTGAGTGCTCATCCCCCGGTTCACCTCAGGATCAGCTGTGCATCATTTAGACATGTAGGGACAACTTTGTGACTGCCGCGGGATAAATGGCAGATGTAGATTAGGCCTTACTCTTTCTCTCTCTCTCCACACCCACACCCACACTGTCCACTGCCTTGTAGTTTGTAGCAGATATCAAGATGGCTCTGAAGCATTAATAGGAACAAAAGTGGAAACAAAGCACACACACACAAAAGGAGTTTGTAAATGGATGCTCATTATAGTACTCTGAATATTCCCATCACTGTCAGGTAATCTTTGCAGCAGTCCAATGTAAATAATGGGTGTTCAGCAGGATCACTGAAGGATAAAAGAGAGACAGTGTAGCACATGTTCAGACTAGGAAGAGCAAGATGCATTTCAAAGGGCTGGTTCAGGGTTAGAGTTGAGAAAGGAGTTTAAGGAGTCCGGATTCCAAAGCAGACTTACTTGATCTGCACCTCTTGTTCAGAATCTGAACTGTCACCAAATTCCATGAGGTAGTCCAAGAACTAACTTTTAGTACTTTTTTTCTGTTTTTAAGTACTAGCCACCTGGAGCAGGTAGAAAGTGCACACATTAAAAATGAGTTCAGAAATGCCCCATGGGCCCTTGATGACATCTCATGCTTCTCAGCAAGACTGGATGGCGAAAAAACATCCACATGGAAACAGGATGAAACAGATGAACATGTGAACACATACATGAACCAGAGGAGCAGATTGAAAGCTTTCACTTTTGCCTTTAAACAAACCGTTTAAAACTCCTTGTTATTTCCAAGCATGGGAAGCCATGATTGTTTAAAGTCTAGTTAGATAAAAACAAGCCAGGATTAGATGATTAAGCATTTTGAGCTAAACCTTATGGTTTAGCGTATTACGTGAACCGTTCCTAGCCATGATGACTACATAGCCACAGTTTAGACATGCTCACTAACCATTTGCTGCAAAAGGGTTAGTGGACTAACCATGGCTTAGTGTGTTGTCTGAACAGGCCCTATGTTTTATTATTCTGGCTTGTGCACTACTTAGACTTTTAACAAGCCACAGTTCCCTGAGTTTAAACATCAATGGAAGTTAAGACAGCATATTTTCATCAGCAGTGTGTTCCAGCGCATCTGTCCTGATGGTAGCATTGCTGACATTTTGCCAGCATATCTGGGCTTCCACCCAAACCTATAGCGCTTCAGCCAGCAGATTGTGCCCTAAATAACCAACAGTTTGAGCCCCTTTCGTGGCACCAAGAATAAGCTGTCAAGCAGCTATCTCACACTCCTGGGCCAGACCTAAACAAGCCAACAGCTGTAACAACAGAATATCAGAAGTACACAAACACATGAATGAATTTCCATTTTCATCACAGTACTTCCATCTCTAGAGTACATTGTGCACAGATATTTGGATTGTGCTTTAGTCAAAGGATTCCCTGTGCCTTCTGGAAAACCAGCCGTTTATTTAAGAGCCTAGCAAACACCAGAGTAACATGGGATACTGATTTCTACTGAAATTGATTTTTAAAAAAAATGAGTGCAGTTTTGGGGGCATCTCTTCTAGCCCAACTGTTTCCCTATATTAGTAATACTGACATAATTTCGCACAAAACTCTGTATTGTATCTCTATTTAATAGACAGGCAGTTATCACTGTACATTATGTATACACTACTTAATTAAAATGCATTGTACTAATGTCTTTTAAAGAGATAACTCTATGCCTGCAGGTTCACTAAGGAGGCTGGACCTATGAGGTAGAACGAGGCAGCTGCCTCAGGCGGCAGGTGCTAGGGTTGGGGTAGGGGTAGGGAGTAATGGCAAGGAATTGGAGCACCACACTGTATGTGCCTGCTGCCCCACACTCTCCTAAGCTAGCCTTTTTTGTGAACCGCCCAGAGAGCTCCGGCTATTGCGCGGTATAGAAATGTAATAAATAAATAAATAAATAAATAAATAAATAGCCTGCTGTATTGGAATTGGCCAGAAGAATGGTGAGGAGTCAAGTGTGAACTTACCCAGTGTCCTATGTAGCATTTTTATTGCACAGAGACTTGTATAGCCCTGTATATTGGGCAGTGTACTGTGGCCATGCTAGAAGTAGGTTTCCTCTTTGCACACAGCATAGATGGTTGTAAGGAAAACAGAAGACAAAAGGTCTCACAGCTACATGGTTCTTCATGCCATGGTTACTTCATCTCTGGGATTTTTGTTTTGTTTCTACTCTCCCATGAGAAATTGAACCTAATGACCTCCATCCCCTGAGAAGCTGAGGACGCCCCCTTCTATTGAGGGGAATGATTTGTTTCCAGCCTGCATTTCTCATGATAGGCTTTGAAGGTTAGGAGAGGCACCTATAAAATCTAGCAGACCAGATTGTCTGTTGTTCCCACTTTGGGATGAGGAAAAGCACTCACCTGCCCTTAAGGCCCTTGAATTGACACCCTATTGTATTCCGGGAACCGATACAATAACAATTAAGGAGACCATGGTCTACCAGTTGAGGGGCAGTGATCAAATGGAAAATCTGTGCAACTTTTCTAATTTGCACAACTTTCCTTCATAGACTAAAGTGGGACTCATTCAGTCTATGGGGGAAGGGAATTTGTAAAAATGAGGACATTTGTGCAAATTTAACTGGAAAAGTTACACAAATTGAACGCTAGCAAATGTTTGGCAATTTCCAACCACTTGTAATGTGACATCCAAGATGAGGCTGGATGTTACATCATTAGTAATACTAACAAGAATACAAGATCATAAGAGTGGAATAGAAAAACAAATGTGAATATCATTAAAGATATTGTAATTCAGATCAAAGAAATAAATCAGCTGGCCAAGTGGGGAAATAATGGGCCTAGGTGCAAACCCTGTGGAAAGCAACAGATGATAAAAACTGTGAAGATAGACAGCCATTAAAAGAAACATAAAAAGAGCTACGGAATAAGGGGGGAAACAAGGAAAAACTACATCCTCAAACCCACTATTGTATAAAAGAACAAAGAACAAGAGAATGGTTGACTTTGTCAATCCCTGCAGAAAGATCAAGAAGAATGAAAATAAAGTCTCTTAGCCATAGCCACCAATAAATCATTAGATACTTTAGCAAGAGCCATTCCAGTGGAATGAAATTTTTGAAAGTCTGACTGAAGGGAATCTAAGATATAATTAACAGGAAAAAAATCAAGACAATTTTTTTAAAAAAGGAGTTGGAGGAGGAGGGAAAACATTCAACTCCCTTAGGAAAGAATGAAAGAAGAGAAATAGGACAATAATTAAGACAAGAAGGGATCCAGTGGAATTATTTTTCATGTACAGCTTTTAAAATTAAAGATACAACAAATTATCAACTCATTAATGCTGTTGAGTGAGGTTTATAATGAAATGTTAAATTCCTTTTGTTATGTCCTGAAGAGCAGTCTGGTAGCCTAAATCTAATACCAAAGAAGTAAGCTAATTTGAAGAAAGGATGCTGAGCAGTAGATAATTCTTTTATTCCAGCACATCTAATGAATAAATATTGATTTAAAGCAAGAGAATCTTTTTGGAGCCATTATTGATTTAAAGACCAACTTCAAGAAAATAAGCAGTGAACAGCATTGGTGAGGAATTTGAGTAACTGGGATCAATATATTGCTGTTGTTTTTCTATGTCCTAAATGAGAATGAATGGGCTAAAACATATAAGGTGCTAACATAATCACAATAGTGATGATGATGATGATGATGATTTCAAAATCCATATTAGGACAATACTTCCACAAAGCAATCTTACGGCCCCAGAGAACATCCCAAAGGCCAGAAGAAATTGTTTTGGGGGTGGAGCGCAGCGAGTTTTCACAACCTTGACCCCTGGACTCCAGCTTGCTCAGCTGTGAGCTGGCCCAACTTGTCACATGACTTGTCACAGCTTGGGGTTTTTCGCAGTTTTTGTTGTTTTGGCAAATAGCAATTAGCGCAAAATCACAGCTGTAGATATTTGCAGAAATCGTGATTTGAGCAAAATCACAGCTGTAAATAAGTGAAATATGTTTAAAATTGCAGGCATAAGTGTCCAAATGATCTTGATTTCTGTAAATATTTACAGCTGCAATTTTTGCACAAACTGCAACTTGCAAATGAAGAAAAAGCTGACAAAGTTCCCAGGGTTCAAGAGCTAACCTGCTGCTCAGCATGCAAATGCAAGCCACGTTGGTGGAGCTGTGGAGATCCACTGGGCCAAAAAAAGGGCCACATTTCCTGGTGATGGCCATGTTGGATCCTGGATTGGATCTGGCTTTGATTTTTCCACTATTTTTACAATTACCTGGAGACCTGAAGAAAATGAGGAGTCAGCAGAACGTGCAATTCCCTTAAATGTCAAGGTCTCAGCTGGAAACTTATTGAATTATTGAATTATTGTATGGAAGCATTTTTCTGCAATTAATCAATTAGTGATTGCATCATTGTACAGGACTGCCTATATAAGTAGCTGTGTTTTTCATGCTTTTATTCTTCATCTTACCCCATCTTGATGTATGCTGTTGTGTATTGAACGTCTGTGAGTATTTGTATATGTGCTGCCATAACTAAATTATTTCAACTATCAGTAAAGGATTTGCTTTTAACTTACAAAGAATCCTTTACCTCATTGAGTCTTTGCTGCATCCTAAACTGAGAGCCGCTGCTACTTCTGCTCAACTCTGGTTCAGAGTGTGATTTTCCAACAGGCCATTGCCTAGAATAGGGATATCACAGTACGGTGAGCATATGGAAAGGAGGACAGGGCTCTTGTACCTTTAACAGTTGCATAGAAAAGGCAATTTCAGCAGGTGTCATTTGTAGGCATGCAGCACCTGGTGAAATTCCCTCATCATAACAACTGTTAAAGATGCAGGAGTCCTGCTCTCCTTTTCATATGGTCAGCATAGAACAGTAATATCTGTGGGTCAGGGATCAGTGGTGGGCTCTTCCAGGGTAGTGGGGGCCATCAGTTGTCCAAGATTGCCAACTATTGGCTCCAATCTTGAGAACACACAATGTTTGTTTTAAGCATGCCATGAGTCAGATGAACTAAAAGAGTGTGTTCTAGAATGCTAGCCATGTCAGTCTGTGCTACAGCAAAACCAACAAATAAAAAGAAAAGAAAAACACCAAGTCTTTTAGCACCTTAGAGACTAGCAAATTGATTATTGTGTAAGCTTTCACAGACAAGAGTTCACTTTATCAGATGCATCTTGTTTGGGGTTGTTGTTGTTGTTGTTGGTGGTGGTGCTACTAAAATAGCACTGTACACATGAGAAATATGAAGCACACTGCCTGTCCAATTTTAGTAGCACATTTCATCATCTGCAAGTACCCCAATCCATTCAGGTTTAAAACGGTCTCCTTCAAAAGCAAGAGTGAATGATCTTACTTGCTTAATTAGTTGTCTGTCTGTGGGCCACTTGCATGCTTTTTGTAAATTTTCAAATAACACCATTGATGTTCTGGTATTGATTGATCACTACATTTTCCTGGGAGCAGGAACTCCAACTGTACAAAAGCCTGAGATAATCATATCACCAGTGTATAATAATATCTATGGCAGCTAAGACATAACTCTTGGAGGGTGGTATTGATTCACTCTCAGAACATCCATCACTCCATTAATATTGAAGTTGAAAGGCAAAGGGGCTGAGAGTCATCCTTGTCTTACATCTTTTCCTGACAACCCCTGAAAGACAATTTCATACTTAATATGTGCTCATAGAGAGCGAGAGAGCTACATGATATGTCCTAAAACCACTAACATGTCCAGAAATTCAAGATTCAGTGCCCAAGAGAAAACTGGTACTGTTAGCAAATTCCCAAGTGAGGCACATATTGTGACAGTCAGCAGACAGGTTCCCTGTGGGGGGGGGGATCTACACTACTGCTTTTAAAGCGCTTTACAGCACTTTGAAAACGTTTTGAAAACTGTATATGCAGTGTGTCCTGGGCCCCAACAGTTGTCAAAACTGTTACAAAGTGCTTTAAAGCGCTTTAAAGCAGTAGTGTAGATCCCCCCTGGGTCTTCATTGTGGACACTTGGCAGAAGGCTGAGAAAATGGGAAGGGCAGAACCACACTTGCTCCTGAAAAGGGTGGCCACTTACACATCGCCCAAAGAGGAAATGCATCACCATAGAGGAGGACAAAAGAGGGCCCAGGTTTGCATAACGTTTTCACAAACTCATTGATATGTGCAGATGTAAATTTAGAAAGGACTGCTCAAATTTAAATAGAAATACAATGCATCTCACTCTACTGTGGGGAAACTGTAAGTAGGTGTCCTTGTGCCTTGCTCAGTATGCAGACCAGATGCTAACTGTTGATGGGCAACCTTCAGGGCCCTGGTTGGATCTCCCTTCTTATGCTTCTTGGGCAGGATCAACAGTACTCCATGGTTTGGGTCCAGGTTACCTGCGGGATCGCCTTCTCCCATTCTCCCGCACACTCAGGTCCTCTGGGAAGAATTTACTTCAGTCAGCCAAAACTAGGCTGACCACCATTACCCAGAGGACCTTCTCTTCTGCTGCTCCCAGACTGTGGAATGGCCTGCCAGGAGAGACTTGCCAACTTAACAGTCTTTCTGATTTTAAAAAAGCTATAAAGACTTATCTCTTAGCTATAAAGAGAGCTTCGGCTATTGGGTGGTATAAAAATGCAATAAATAAATAAATAAATAAATAAATAAATAAATATCTCTTCTGGCCGGCCTACCCGGTCAAATTTTAAGATGTCTGGATGTGATTTTAATAATGTATTTATTTTTATATGTTTTTAATCAGTTGCATGTATTTTATAGTATTCTTGTATTGGTGTTGTTCCCTGCCTCGATCCAGAGGGAGAGGCGGGTGAGAAATTTATTATTATTATTATTATTATTATTATTATTATTATTATTATTATTTTGTACTTGTATTGAAGTGCACTGTTGGGGCCCATGATAATCTACACCAAGCAGGGTATAACACTATGAAAGTGGTATATGGTGTGTGTCATAGGCCCCCAAAGTTGTCAGTGCACTTCAGTACCCCTATAAAGCAGTAGTGTAGATCCTGCCTCCATGTACTGCTTCATACCACTTTGATAGTGCTATATCCTGCTTGGTGTAGATTGGGCCTTGATCTTTAAACTATATTTGGACTGGACAGCTCTTCAGATAGAAGACACTTTCAAATAAAGGACTGTCCTATGTAAAGAACAACACTTGGCCATCCTACTCCTGAGATGGATTGAATTTCTCTAGCTCAAGCTTTCTATTATAGTATTGTTGTTGTTGTGGTGGTGGTGGTGGTGGTGGTGGTGGGACTTCCCAAGTGCTCAGTAGAATATGTCAATATACAGGATTCTGCCCAGAACTGCTCATCTCATGGTATCACTTACAGCATCTTCACTGAATCCCTAGGCCTATAGTTATGTATATTATTGGAAGCTGCCTTGTTATATTTAGTCACATGTTTATCCATCTATACCATTGTAAACTCCATTGACTGTGAGGTGCTTCATATGGTCTCAGGCAAAGCCAAGCCTTTCCTACCATCTTCTAACTGGAGATGGTTGAGATTGAACCTGGGACCTTCTATATAGCAAACTCTACACTACTGAGCTTTGGTGTTTACTCTCTGCTTTACTCAGCTTTACTCAGACAAAAGATTCAGACCTTGAATGATGGCTTAGCCTTGCTTCAGTCTGCCTGTCTGCAATGAAATGATACTAATACTAGCCTACAATACAGAGTAGTTCTATGAATTACTCAAATAATGTATATATAGTGTTTGAACATTTAGAAGTGCTATATGAATATGCTAAATGTTATTTACTATTTAGACCTTGCACAGGGAACCTCCCTTTAGGCGGACAGGACACACCCTCACAACAGACAAGCTCTGTCCTTTAGTATAAATGCAAAGCGCATCAACAGCATGTACACATAATAAAAGGGGTATGGTACTTATTAAGTAGGATTAGAAAATATGCAACTGAATAGCAACTGATCTTTGCTACACTCAACTGCTGTCCCAAAACGATATTAAATTTTGGCATTATTATGCCATGATGTGCTCACGAAAGCCATTTCTGTTGATTCAGAATGGTGTTTATTGAAATATGTACTGCAGTTTACCATTCCTTATAGAAGATAATATTGTATGTACAAGAGCAAATTGAATAGATGTAGTGCAGTAATTGACATCAGGCAGACAAAGATGATGTGTTTGTGTATTCAGGAGAGATAAGGTTTCTCGGTGGATTACCTCTCAGCATATTTGCCAAGTTTAATTTCAGTTTGTTACTTATAACTTCTTATAACTTATTACTCATAAGGGGTGTTGAGGAGGGGAAAGGCAAAGGAACCTGCTGTTAATATTGGAGAGAAAGAGAGAGAGAAAGAGAGAGAGAATGCAAACACTTCCCACAATCCTACCCTGGGGAACTTTGCAAAGCAGTTTCATTTCCCTTCATTACCCCCTCTTTCAGGTAACATCTCAGCCAGAGTAAGGTCAAGCCAGGCTGATTATTTTGGGGGAATCAGATTGCTGATGAAGCAAATTCTTTTCCCTGCCATGTATTTCTAAATTCCCCGGTGTATTGACTGTGTATTACAATTAGAGGCCAAACATCTAACCCACTTATGAGATGCTGTTGTGGAGATTTTTTTTAGAAATTTTATTTTGCTGGGAATGCTAAAAGGTATCAGGGAGTCTGAAAGCCAAAAAGAAACAAGGACTTATTTATTAAGAAGTGTTATGTGGAGTGACCCCCCCACCCTGTACAACATGGCAAAGCATTTTTAGGAAATGGTGGTGGTTTTCTTTTGCTCCAATTGTGGTGGAACCATCTTTCATCTCAGATATTTATTAACTCAATGGACAGTTTGCTGCCATACTTGACAGGAGTTTACCAGACCCCTCCTTTAGGGAGGGTCTTCAAGCTGTAACCTCCACTGTGTGGCTAGTCCGGTGGACCACCTCCCACCTCCTCTCAACTCTGCCTTGCTTTGTTAGGCTAATTAAGCTTAGAAGGTGGCTCCTAGCTTCACATTCCCTTCAGGTGTGAAGAGGTCTCTGTTTACTGAATAAAGCTTTTGTGGATTGCACAGCAGACATCTTTAACATCTCACTTCTCGGTGGGAGGGCTTGGAATCACAACAGTATTATGGAAGGTGATAATTGAGATAATCACCTCCCACCCAAACACACACACTTCTGCCCTTTTCTTTCTTTCAAAGTGTTATTGAAACGGAAGGGGTCTCAATAGTACAGATGGACTAATAAGCAAAACTCCAGCTCACTGTAGTTCTCCAACTTCCATCACGAAGCTTGTTCTGACTGGAGCCCATATCAGATTGCAAGCTCTGTGTGTGTGTGTGTGAGTGTGTACGTGTGTACGAAAATCTGTGCATATTTTTGTATGTTTTTCAAATGTACCTATCTATAATGTTCATCTTTGAAATGTACACATTCTTCTCCTATCGGTTAAAGCATATTTATGTGCATTTCCCCCCAAAAGTATCCATTTTTCCATGTGCATCTTTCAAATGTATACATGCTTTCAAAAGCATTCATTTTGGTCCACAAATCACACAGCAAGCACATGGCAAGCTCACATCGCAATGTATGGATTCTGCTGTGTTCACTCTGGAAGGTGTGAACTGGGTACATTGTGATCAAAATCAAATGCTGATCAAAAATGAACTGAAACAAATTTCTCATACATCCTCACATAAAAAGTGCCACGCTGGATCAGACCAAGGGTCCATCTAGTCCAGCACTCTGTTCACACAGTGGCCAACCAGCTGTCGGCCAGGGACCAACAAAGCACAACATGGTGCTACAGCACCCTCCCACCCATGTTCCCCAGCAACTGGCGCACATAGGCTTACTGCCTCAGATACTGGAGGGCAGGATCTACACTGCTGCTTTAAAACAGTTTATAACAGTAGTGACAACTGTTGGGGCCCAGGACACACATCATATACAGTTTTCAAAATGTTTTCAAAGTGTCATAACCTGCTTGGTTTAGATCTGGCTGAGGGAGCAGATAGCCATCAGGACTAGTAGCCATTGATAGACTTCTCCTCGAGGAAGTGGTAGTGAATTCCATAGTTTAACTAAGCACTGTGTGAAGAAGTCCTTCCTTTTATTTGGCCTGAATCTCCCACCAATCAGCTTCATGGGATGACCCCTGGTTCTAGTATTATTAGTTTGTAAAATGGCATAAGGGAGATAGAGTTCAAAACAATCCCACCAATCATTGGGCTTCCCTAAATGAGATCTTTGGATTCCAGCCATTATTAAAGACGTGATGGGCTGTCTAGACATTCAGTCAAAAGCACTGCATTGTTCTGCCACACATTTGTTGTTGTTATTGATAAAAACATCTTTCATACATGACAGTTCAGCCAAATGTTATCATATGGCTGGGAATGTTCTGAGCGAGAGAGGAGGAAGAATCAGGGCCACACTTTGTAGTAGTAATCACATGTTGATTGGGTTTGGATGATCTTTTCTGGCTTAATAAACCAGGAATGATGAGTGTCAGGCTTACACACACTCCTCTGCTCATTCTCTAGTAAGCTGGCTGTGATGCGTCATTCCTGGCTTGCATTAAACCAGAGTTCAGACATAGTAGGTTTCAGACCTAGACCCTTTCTACACTTATGGGTGTAGAGGGAGGCAGATAGGGTGATCCCAGACTTCCCAGCTTGCAGGATCATTGACCTGTGTCCACATGGCCATGAGACATCCCAGAAGTGGAGAGGGGCATCACACCCATTGTGGATGTTTTTTTTTTTTAATGGCACAGGAGCCAGAGTGCACTTGTGCTCCAGTGAAAAGTAAGTAAAAAACCAAACAAAAAGGCCCCGATGTCCCTGGACTGCCCCAGGCCCAGCTCCTTCCCTCTGCTTGACCCCTGCTACTTGCGGGGAGGAGGGAAGAAACTGGGACAGGTGCCCACACCTCCTGTGGTCTTCGGATGATCCCGAGACCGTGGGAAGAATCAGGTTTTCCCAGGAATTATTTATCCCTGGGGAAACCTGTGCTCATCCTTCCTTGCCCCCGGGAGTCCCTGAGCATCATTTGGATGCACAGGGACTCAGCCTTGACCAGCCCAGATTTCCAGGCTGATATAGAAACAGCCTTAGTCCAGGGATGAAATGTGAGCTGCAACATTCATTCACATCTTCATTTCTTCTCATGTTAAACTGAAAGCTGCTTCCCTGTAATTTCCACCCATTGGTTCTCCTCCCTCCCTTGGGAACAACAGGGAACAAGTCTGTTCCATCTTCATCATGGCATCCTTTCTAAAGACCATTATCATGTCTCACCTTAATCATCCCTTCTCCAGGCTAAACATATCCCACCTTTTCAGCCATTCTTCATTGGCCTTGGTTTCCAGACATCTCACCATCCTGATTGCCCTTTTCTGGACACACTCCAACTTGTCAATGTCCTTCTTAAAATGTGGCACCCAACCGGTCACAGCACTCTATAGGCAGCCTGACTAATGCAGAATAGAGCAAAACTATTGCTCCCCATAATCTGGAAATTATGCTTCCTTTAATGCAGCCCAAGATTGCATTAGCTTTCTTGGCTGTCACATTGCACTGCTTCCTCTTACTCAGCTGGTGTCTAGAGAAGGGCGGACTCACTGCTGTCTGGTTTCTCTGGGCGCTCACCAAGTTGCCACTGCCTCTCACTCCCCCCTGGACCATTCACGCCTGTAATGTTGCATAAATGCCCTCTATAAGGCCACCATTAATGCAACATTAGATTTCCTGAAACCCCAAGCTGCTACTTCTATGGTAGCTCACTATGGGGTTTGGCAGCTGCTGGGCCTGCTCCTCAGGTGCAAGGCCATTCAGTGAGTGGGTCTGCAAAAGCCCCACAGCTCAGCGAGCAGAGTCTGGCAGGTCTTGGTCCTTCGCACATGTACTGCTGCCAAGCCAGGTCTCCCCTATCCTATCCTATCCTATCCTATCCTATCCTATCCTATCCTATCCTATCCTTGTGTCTTTGGTTTTTTTGTACCTAAATGCAAGTGTCCCCTGACCATTGACCATGCTGGTTGGAGCTGATGGGAATTGTTGTCTAAAACATCTGCAGGGCACCAGGTTGCCTACCCCTGGAGCTGCGTTTCTGCAGGCTATGTTCTTAAAGATGATAGTATTAGCAATAATCATTGTTTCCTTTCTGAAATGTCAAAGTTTGTGTGTTTCCCTTAACAAATACCTTCTTACAGTTAAATTTGTTTTAAAGAGTCAGGACTAGTTGTGTAATAGGTGGTTTCCTTGTCCCTTGAGCAATTGAGAGGTCACCTGTTTAATTCAGTATCCCCTAATGTATTTTCTGGCACAGACTAAGGCCTTAGCTAGACCTAAGGATTATCCCAGGCATATGGAGGCGTCATCCCTGCCTTCTCCCGGGATGTACAGGGATGATCCCGGGACAATCCCAGGATATAGGCCTGGTCTAGCCATGGCCTAACTAACCAGAAGATGCCTTGAAGACAGAGGGTACCACAAGGAGGGGAGGGAGAGTATAAAGGTGCTATTAAACTACTGTGTTTGCACCAGGGCCTGATCTACACCAAGCAGGGTATTGCACTATGAAAATGGTATGTAAAAGGCAGGAGCCACACCAAAGAGGATATAGCACTTTGAAATCAGTATAATAGCGGTTTATGGTATGTGTCAATGGGACCCAACAGTTGCCAGTGTACTTCAATACTGCTATAAAGCAGTAGTGTGGCCTGATCACACTCCTGCCTCTTATATACTGCTTTCATACTGCTATACCCTGCTTGGTGTAGATCTGGCCCAAGTTTCCGGAACATCTGGCACATAAGAGCCAGTGTGGTGTAGTGGCTAAGGTGTTGGACTGGGAGTCAGGAGATCCGGGTTCTAGTCCCCACTCGGCCATAGAAATCCACTGGGTGACTTTGGGCCAATCACAGACTCTCACTGCAACCTACCTCACAGGGTTGTTGTGAGGATAACATGGAGAGGAGGAGGATAATGTATGCCGCCTTGGGTTCCTTGGAGGAAAAAAGGCAGGATATAAATGTAAGAAATAAATAAATGAGGAAAAATGGCAGAATGTGATAAAACTATTAGTTTACAGACTATGGTAGTGTGGTGGTAATTAGGAAGAGTGTGTTCAAGGGGAGGGAGAGATACATGCTATTGGCAAGATAATTTAATCGACCACTGACTGTTGAAAATGACAAAGTGGCATTGGAAGAAATTTCTCCAAAGCAGAGTGTAGTAAATGAAATCACAGAGAAAACAGTGGAAGAGTCATTAGATAAAACAAAAAGAGGCAAGGCCCCTGGCCCAGATGAAATATCAGCAGAGCTGCAAAGAGCCATTTAGGTCAGTGAGAGTTGACTTTTTATTGACTTTGATGAATGGCAATACTTGAGAAGAAAATATGCTGTCTGTATAGCACAATAACTTTATAGCCTGAGCACAGTAGACCCTACATCTAAAAATCAGAGCTAAACAGGGATGTAGCAAATACAGAGAGATATAACCGATGCCTTGTGGAGAAATTATGGGAAGTAGTGATTGGTCACAACATTAAAGCAAGATATGTAAGGGAAAATTAAATTTTGTTCTGGGCCTGAAAAAGCCAATGGAGGAATCTGTGGTTGGAAATGGCATGTGATGAGGTTCAAGGGAAAGTTTTAGGACAGTGGACAATGCATTAACATATCACTCAAAATGAACCACTTAACGTGAAATCTAGGGATGAGTGAATCTGCCTGGGTCCAGTCCAGGGGATGTCCAGGGATGTCACAGGGAAATCCAGCTCTCTTCCGTCTCCACAGGTTTCCCTTGAACCCCGGGCTGAACTTGCGGATTTTAGCACAGGTTTTCTCTTTAAAAAGAGAATGGAAGTGAGGCAGGTGGCTACCAGGAGGAGGGCCTTCTCTGCTGTGGCACTCCGGCTGTGGAATGAGCTCCCTAAGGAGGTTCGCTTGGCACCTACGTTATATGCTTTTAGACGCCAGGTGAAGACCTTTTTATTCTCCCAGCATTTTAACAGTCTATAAATAAATTTTAACTTGGTGTTTCAAATTTGTAATTTTGCATTGCTGCTGTTTTTATCTGGTTGAGCTTTTATAGTGTATTTTATATTATGGTTTTATACTGTTGTTTTATACTTTGAATGTTTTTAATTTTTGTGAACTGCCCAGAGAGCTCCGGCTATTGGGGGGTATAGAAATGTAATACATAAATAAATAAAATGGAAAGATACATAAATTTATTTATTTATTTATTTATTTAAAATATTTATATCCCGCCCTATATCACTAAGATCTCAGGGCGGCGTACAGATAAAAACATACAGTAAGCAATTTACTTATCTTGGGAAGATTATGGACATAATTAGCATATTTTATGCAAATTGTGGCCCTAAAGTGCTTAGTTATGTGTAAATTGCAGCCATAATGTGTTTTGGCATTTTTAAAGGAAAAAATTATACTGAAATCCACAAGCATCACACAATCCTTCCATTCTCTGTGCCAGCAGCAACATTGTCAGTGAGGGTTGGTCCACTGCTGATTTTGGAGAATCGGGCTTCATTTTAATCCATGGAGGATATCTTTAGCATCCCTAAGTACAACCCACTAAATATTAAAACATAGGTTGGTGGTCAAACACCTGCTTCATATGCAGAATTTCCCAAACTCATTCGCTAATATCTTCACGTAGTGATGGATGATGAGAAAAACCTCTCTGTGCCTGAAACCCTCTTAATCAGGAATGGATGAATCCATCAGTTTGGGTTTCTCTCCATTTCTCATTTTCCCAATCTTAAATTCGGTTCATCCCAAATTTTGAGACTTCTTTTTTTAAGTTTGCACAAAAATGTGTATGCATTTTTAGTACATTTGTTCCCACTTTTGCCTAATGTGCACATTTTCACAAGTATTTTTCCTAATATAATGCATTTCTGAACATTATTTTCATTAATATACACATTTTTGTGTGTATTTTTTTAACTGGAAAACTCTACTGCAAAATTCAGAAAAGGGCACGTTTTGAAGTTCATGTATTAGTGAAATTAGTAAAGTTCGCATTAAAAAGAAAACAAACAAATTTCTCACCCATCTTTACTGGAGAGCTGCATGCAAATTTGGAGGTTCCTGCTTGGGAGAAGTATCTGAGGCATTTTGCCAGAAGCAGAAAAGACTTTTCCAATAAAACTAGAAAAATTATTTAGGGAAGCCATATATCCCTAGTATCTGTGCCCAAGTCCAAACTGTAACATGTGAATTGGCCCTATATTGGTGCAGAAAAAAGATTCCTCCACGTTGAGAAGGAAAGATTTTTAATTTAATGTGATGATCTAACATACACTTACCTGGGAGCAAGTCCTATTGAGGTCAATGGAGTATGCACCTGAGTAGACCTGCACAGGATTGTGCTCCACTGTGTGAGTGAGGCTCTTGGACAAAGCAGGATTTACCTCTGGGTAAGCATGCCTAGGACCAGGCTGCATATCATTCTTCCGCATCTTGTTTCCAGTTTGTCATTCCTCCACGCTACAAATAAATAAGCTAACAGGGAGATCAGATTAGATCAGAGCAAAAGCTAGAATTTAAATCTTTGACATGCCAGACCAAAGACTTAGTCGTTCTATCATTCGGCTAATAGTGTCCCAGCTTTCGAGCAAGCTCCTGCTTAACCCACAGGGAAATAAAAGGAGGGGGGCAACATGAAAGAACTGAAAGCTGCAGTGAATTGTGCAAAAGTGTGTGTGTGTGTGTGTGTGTGTGTGTGTGTAGGATTCCTAACATATTGTTTCCATTTTGAAAACAAAGCAAACTAAATTGAAGCTCATCAATACAGGGAGAAATTCAGATAAGGATGTGGGAAGCACCCCTCATTATTCTAGGGAAGACAGAGGAATCTGGTTAGGTGGTGGGCGTGTGTGTGTGTGTGTGTGTGAAGTTTGCTGAGCTTTTGTCGACATTTGTGCATTCGCACAGCTCGCAGCAACAATAGGCTTGATTTTCATAAGTTGCACCTGAAATTTACTAGGGATGTGCTCCGCTTCTAATCGGACCAGCGAATTAGAAGCGGAGCGGGGGGCTTCGCCTGCCCTTAAGGTGGAGGCGAAGAGGATTGGGGGGCCGGCGGAGCGTAGCGAAGAGGATCGAGGTGAAGGTGGATCCTTCGCCTCGATCTGGAGCTCCGCCGGAAAGGTAAGTGGGGTTTACCTGGCCCTGCCGCTGTCGCCCATGTGGCGACAGCGGCAGGGCCCGGTACCCCCCCCCGCCCTCCTCTCCCTTACCTGCCTCCGTCCGCGGTCCATCGGCGGCTTCAATTGAGCCCGCGGTTCAACCAGGAAGCTTGCGGCCCAGACTTTCTGGTTGAACCGCGGGCTCAATTGAAGATGCCGACGGACCGCGGACGGAGGCAGGTAAGGCCCCCCTCTCCCTTAGTCCCTTACTGGGCTCTGCCGCCGTCGCCGCATGGGCGGCGACAGCGGCAGGGCCCGGTAACCCCCCCCGCCCTCCTCTCCCGGCCTTACCTGGTGCCACTCCCCTCCACTGCAGATCTCTGATTCGGAGCCGGAGCTCTGCGGCGAAGAGGAGCAGAGTATGGGCGGAGCGGAGCGGGCCGACTCAAAATTTTCGGATCCATGCACACCCCTAAAATTTACACAAATTAAGCACAGCACGGCCACAATTTGTGCAAATTAAGCAACTTGTGTCTGAAATGTTTGCAAATTACACAAATTGTGGCTGAACGTTACTTAAATGTTAATTTAAGTTAGCAGGGGGACGAGAAGAGTTCCTTGATTGGGGAAGCAGTCCACAGCTCTGGGGAAATCTGGCGAGCCTAAAAAGGGCTGGATTTCTCCACAATGACCATCCCTACATTATTGACAACATATTGCAGATACAGCAGCAGATGATACCCAGAGTATGAGTCATGAACGTCAGGCCCATGGTCCAAATCCAGTCCTCTTGGTGTCCCAACATGGCCTACTGGGGTTCCCCAGACGGCCCCACCCCCCTTTCCCCCAACCACTAATCATTTAGTATTTTCTTGGGTTTTATGCAGTTTTTTGTCCCCATTCTAAAAGGTTGAAATCACTCTGAGAAGGCTGACATACTGGCAGTAAAAGATTTATGCTGGAATAGGCTGGTGTTTTGGCTCTTTTTTTTTTGCCTTTGGCCTCATCCCCTTTGCCTTCTGCTCTACTGGAATGGTGCCACCCCTCAAGAGCTTCTCTCAGATTGAATATGGCCATCAGGTTGAAAGAAGTTCTCCACCCTAAGACCTAGGCCTAATCTACACCAAGCAGAATATTACACTATGAAAGTGGTATGAAAACGGTATATAAAAAGCAGGAGCTACACTACTGCTTTATAGTGGTATTGAAGTGCACTGACAACTGTTGGGGCCCATTGACACAGACCATAGACTGTTTTCATACTGCTTTCATAGTGCTATATCCTGCTTGGTGTGGCTCCTGCCTTTTATATACTGCATTCATACTGCTTTCATAGTGCAATATCCTGCTTGGTGTAGTTTAGGCCCTAGAGTATTCATGTTGGCAAGGAGGTTTGAACCAGAGCTTTCCTGGCTATATGCTGATGCTCTTAACCACCCCACTATACCTTTTCTCTTGGATGGCATAACTGGATTATCCTGTCAGCAGGCCCCATACAGACTAGTGCTTGGAACCTTTAGAAAGATGCTCTTCTGCCATTTGCAGGGAGTCATTCAAGATGCCAGAGACAAAAGTTTCCAAGTTCATCCAAGGTGATTGCTGACAGCCCATTGCTTTCTCCTGAAGTGGCAGGGGAAATTTAGATTAACAACTTAAGATCTAAAGATAATGGAAATGTCAGGAGACAACCTAGTAGCAGGAATACAATTCAGAATGTGAACATAATCTGCATTTCCTGGAACATCAAAGTATGTGTACGGAACAGTAGCTGTTAATGCCACTTTGAGGGGAGGGAATTACTTTTTGTTCTGAGATATCCACTCATAATCCTGATTTAACACAAGAGATAATGTCAAATTTGTTGATGAACTCTAAATCTCAAGCATCTCATTCTCACTGCTCCCCAAACATTTTTGTAAATATAATAATCTTAAATGCAGAGAGAGAATTCCAGAAAGTTCAAGCATGTTCCCCATGGATACCTATGAGTTTGGATTTGTGTTGATTCATGTGTAGGGGCTAGCCCACCAATTCAGCAAGGGAGATTCGCACACATAATGCATGCATCAGATGCATGTTATAATTAGCAGTGCTGCCAAATTGCATAATCAGTCAGCTCGCTGGTAAAAAGTTGTGCATTCACAATGCTCATCTTCTTGGAGAGCTTGGATTGCTGTTTCAGAGATTTGTCATTCATTTTGAAATAGATTGCATGCTTCAGAGAATGCACAGTCTGAATATAAATTATGGCATTTCTGCACATGTGCTGAGTTTGTTGGATTAACAGCTTTAAGATCAGCCTGATTCCTCCAGTGAGGCATCTGTCTTGAATCTTTACTGCCATGGGAGCTCCAGAACCACCCAGAGAGTTTTGGGTATTGAGATGAAATAAATAAATAAATAAATAAATGAAATGGCTCCACGAGTACGATTTGTCTCTCTTTCATACTAAACTGATTGGTGACAGTGAATAAACATTACGTACAAAGGCCACATGAAAACAACCAACCAGGAATGGCTACGTAACAGAGTGACGGATGGACTTGTGATGCATTACATGCTTCCAAAGTACAGCTTCTAATATGCAGTTTAATATTGTGCACATGCAAGAACTTGTACACACCGAACGAGATCCCATATGGAAGGAGAACTCTAGTCTGAGATTACATAAATGAAATAGCAAACTCATTTGGGGTAAATTCACCCATCACTAGTTATAATGGCCCCAAATAGAAATGCATGTATTGGTCTGCATCAGATGGATGGAAGGGTGTGAATCTCCCTCACTGAATAAGTTTCTAGTACTGCCCACCATTTGTGGACCATCTTGGCTCTCTTTCAGAAATATCACCTAGATATTCCAGATTATCTACAGTCCTTTGACAGGTGTTAAGAGGTTTTGCTTCAGAGCAATTGACACTGAAACCTCTACTCACTAAAACCTTAAAGCAGCCTTCTCCAACCTGGGTCACTCCAGATGTTTTGGCCTACAGCTCCTACCAACCCCAGCCAGTATGGCCAATCATCAGGGATAATGAGAGTTGTTGACCAAAACATCTGGAGGAACCCCAGTTGGGGAAGGCTGTCTTAGGCCTCAGCTAGACCTACCTGGTCTAGACCTACCTGGTCTTCCTCGGAGGAAGAGGAAGTCTCAACTACTTTTTTTTTTCTTAAAGAAGAAGAGTGTATGAACAGTTGTGTGCAAAATGTGGTTTTTTAAAAAAAATTAAATGAATTTTCCCACTCCCACCCCCGATGGGTGCAGAGCTCCTGAGGAGCTCTGCACCCCATGCACAGGTCCAGGCTCCTTGCCCTGGGATTTTGTCCTGTCTAGCTATGGCCCTAGAGTCAAGATTACAGAGCTGGAAGGGACCCCAAGGGGTTACCTTGATCCCCCCTAGTTTACAACAGCATCCCGTTTCTAAGAGACCCCAGAATTACAACTTATTCACCCAGGGTTCTGAAATCAATTTCAACCCTCCTTCCTTTTCTTTTTGGTTTCCTCCTTCCCCGACTTAAGCAGGTCCGCTTTCAAATTCCCTCTAGCTACAGCGCCCTGCTTTGAAAATCCTCCCTCCCTGCATCTTGCTGACAAGAAGAAAAGAGAAGACGAAGGCGTTTTGCCATAAACAGCTAGCATTTTACTGTGCTAATCAGCATTTGCAAATGAAGATTAACACAACTGCAAACAAGCTGGAGTGTGATAACTCCAAAAGCCTGGCCTGTATCTTAATGAAATCTACAAGATGTATTTATATAAATAATAATGAATCTTCCTGCTCTCGATATACACTGCAATTTGTGCATGCAGATTACTTGTGACGTGTGCAATTGTTTTGCCTCCACAAGTTCCCCCAACTTTAAAGAGCTTACTGACAGCTTCTCTGCACAGCAGAGACATGCAGCTGACAGAGCTGTCTCAACTTTATTCAGCTCCAGCAGGAGGGCTCGCTGGCTTTTCTTTTCAAAATACATCCCATTTAATTTGCTCCCTCCCGGAGGACATCAGACAAGGCCTGTTGGGCTTTCTGAAAAGCCACCCAGCCTGTATGCCATGCCTGGAAAAGAGAATGTTTGCCTAAGGGACCAGGGAGTCCCACCTCCTTGCCTCACAGTACTGTGCAATGGATGGATTCAGAAGGGGATCCGAGCTGGAGAAGGCACTTGGGCACGTTACCCATAAGTCTTGATGCTCATTATACTTTTGCTGTCCAGAGTATTTACAAAAAAAATCCATGTCAGAAGATATGCATGCTCTATTAGCTATAGCGGGGGCAATCCAGTACACTGTCATGCTGTGCCATGGACTTTCTGGATGAACTCATGTGGCTTTGCATGTAATCTCCACAGCTGATTTAATCAGAAATTCATTCAACCCAATCCTGCTTACTCAGACATAAATCCCACTGCATTCAAAGGACTTTTTTATTTGATTAAAAAAAAAAGACTATCTGTGGATCCAATTTCGGTGGGGGTGTGATTCCATTCCAGGTTTCAGTAAGAATCAGCTAGAAATTAGGGCTGTGCACAGACCCCTCGATCCGCTTCTCTTCCAGATTCGCAGCTTCCAGATCAAGTCCACTCCGCTCCGCAGCGATCCACCTATGGTTTGCTTTGCTTCGCTGCGGAGCTCCGGATCCAGATCAGAGCTCCGTTTCCCCCCCCCCTAGACTTGCATTGAAATCCAAATGCCTATAACTTTTTTTCTGTTAATGTTAGAAACCTCAAAATTGGCACCATGAGACCTTATCCATGTATACATATTTATGCTAAGCCTCAAGCAAATCCAAGAATCCCCTGATTTTTGGGGAATTTTTGAAAATCCGACACCCCATTTTCAGAAATGGGATTTACTCCAACATTTACTCCAGCAGCACCCCGGGGGGGGGGGGGAGGCAGGCAGGCAGCAGGCATTTCTGGGGGCATAAGGAAGTGAGGCAAGGATGGTTTGTTTCAGAGCCAGCAGTAAGTCATGTATTGCAAACCATCCCTGCGAGGCGGTCACAGAGGAGGAGGACAGGCGGGCAGAGAGCCAGGCAGAGATACGCCATAGATCTAGTATGGGGGAGTCAGTCCCGGTAGATGCCCCACCACAGCAGCACCCTGGGGGGAAGGCACGCAGGCAGGCAGGCAGCAGGCATTTCTGGGGGCATAAGGAAGTGAGGCAAGGATGGTTTGTTTCAAAGCCAGCAGTAAGTCATGCATTGCAAACCATCCCTGTGAGGCGGTCACAGAGGAAGAGGAGGACAGGTGGGCAGAGAACCAGGCAGAGATACGCCATAGATCTAGTATGGGGGAGTCAGTCCCGGCAGATGCCCCACCACAGCAGCACCCTGGGGGGAAGGCACGCAGGCAGGCAGGCAGAAGGCATTTCTGGGGGCATAAGGAAGTGAGGCAAGGATGGTTTGTTTCAAAGCCAGCAGTAAGTCATGCATTGCAAACCATCCCTGTGAGGCGGTCACAGAAGAGGAGGAGGACAGGTGGGCAGAGAGCCAGACAGCCATAGATCTAGTATGGGGGAGTCAGTCCCAGCAGATGCCCCACCACGGACTTGCCCGTTTGATTTTCACAGCAGGAGAGGTGGCCTGCTTACTGGTGTCAGCCTGAGCCTTCCCTTGACCGCCACTGCTTTCAGCACGCCTAGCCACAGATGTGCGCCTGCTCCCTCTTCTCATGATGATAATGATATAATACTACTAATAATACTAATACTAATATATATTTGGGGAAATGGGACATGTGTGTATGCTTTGCCCAAACTGGATTTGAAATGCTCAAACTGTATTGGCTTTTTTTGCACTTCACAAGCAGTGCACACAGCACACTCACACAATAACACACAGTCACACACACAGTCCAAGTAACACACACACACACACAGAGAGAGAGAGAGAGAGAGAGAGAGAAGAAATAGAGAATATTTTTTTTTGTATTTTTTATATATATATAGAAGAAGGAAGATGAAACACAGTCATGTTTTAAGAGGGGGAAGGGGGGGGAACCAAACAAACAAACACTCCAAAAATTAAAAATAAAGTTTATATAAAATCAAACTAAGGGAAAAACACAGAGCAAACTAAGCAAACAGTCAGAAACAAGCAAACAAACACACACACAACCCAAGCTAAATCCTAATCTAATCTCCTCCAACTCCAAACACAGCAGCAGCACCTATAACTAACTCCTCTCTCCACGAACGCCAACCCACAAAGAGACACAAAGCAGAAAGCTCTCAAGGTGGCTCTGCCTTAGTCCCCCCTCCAATGCTGGGATTGGAGGATGCTTCATGAGGTCATCACTTCTCATCAGGATTGGGAGTTGAATCTGCCTCTCAGCACTTCAAAAAGGTACCTCTCTCACTTTTTTTATCCTATTATTTAAAAAATTATAGCAAGCGAACCGCACCACGCAGCGTGCTGAGAGTAGGCTCAAAATGACCCCCAGCCACGACTCTCTAAGCACACGAAATTTCAGAAAGATAGCTTTAAAAACAACACAGTTATCCCCTAATCTTTTCCGCAATGCAATCCTATGGGCGAAATTATCCAAAATGGTGGGCGGATCGCTCCGCGAAAAGAGAAGCGCTTCTCCTATGGCCGCTTCTCTTTGCCATGCTTCTCAAGGAGCCCGGTTCACTGCTACTCCGCCTCTGGGCAAGGCAGATCAGGCCAATTCGCTTCTGATTCTCCGATTCTAAGCGGAGCGGGGCACATCCCTATTAGAAATCTCAAAGAGCTATCTGAGGTGCTGAATCATATCCCCAAAAATAGGTTCAGCACCATGGATAGCTCTTTTAGCATTATGGTTCATTCTGACTTAAACCCAGAATGGATTTATAGCCCCACTGACATTGGAGCCACCAGTCCCCACTGCTATTTATATACCACTTTAGAAGGGGGTGAATAAAACGGTCTCCTCTTGGGACTGGAAAGATAACAGTGGTGATACCAGCTTAGCTTTCCTTGTCAGCATGTTCCAAAAGTAGAATGCCACAACAAACAAATCTCTCAGAAAGTAGAGAGACCCACAGAAGGGTTTCAGATGAGGTTTTTAATATGCAGGCAAGTTCACAGAGAGGAAGTGGTCCTAGAATATTTAGTGCTTTAAAATTTAAAAGTAATTGTACCTGGAAATGGCCAACAACCAGTGCAGCTATTTCAAGACTGGGCTGACATGCAGTTCTACTAGTAGAGAGGTGTCCAGAGCCACCATCTTGTTCAGTTTTATTGGATGAGTTTCAGTTGTTGAGGATCAGTGATGCAAGCAAGATGCTTAGGCAATCCAGTTTACCACCTGTGTGCTTGACCTTTGCCCATCATGGCTTAATACATCTAATGTGGGAGGGGATGTCTGGCTGGATCCAGGAGGTTATCAACTCCACCTTGAGAGGAGGAGTGGTGCTGACCATGTTAAAGGAGGCAGTTATTACCCACCCCTGAAAAAGCCAAACATGGACCCAGAAGACGTTAACAACTATTGGCCAGTTGCAAATATCCCGTTCCTGGGCAATGTGCTTGAATGGTTGGTAGCCAGCCAACTCCAGGCACTCTTGAATGAAATGGATTATCTAGTTCCATTTCAATTGGGCTTCAGGCCTTGTTTTGGAGAGAAACTGCCTTGATCACCCTGTAGGATGATCTTTGTCAGTAGAAGAACAGGGGAAGTGTGAGTCTGTTTATTGTCTTGGATCTCCCAGCAGCTTTTGATTCCATTTGCCATGGTATCTTTCTGGATAGGGTATCTGGTCTGGGAGTTGGAGACACTCCATTGCAGTGATTACACTTCTACTAAGATGGCTGATTCCACAAAGTGTTGCTGGGGGATTATTGCTCTGTGCCTAGGCAGTTATGCCATGCAGTGCCACAGGGCTCCATTTTATCCCCCATGCTGTTCCAAACCAACATGAAACCACTGGGGAAGGTTATCTGGAGATATTGACTGAAGTGTCACCAATATGCTCATGAGACTCAGCTTCATCTCTCCTTTTCATCAAATCCAAGTGAGCAGTGACTGTTCTCAACCAGTGCCTGGGTGCAATAATGGACTGGTTGAGGGCCAATAAACTGAGACACAATCCAGACAAGATGGAGCTTCTGGTAGTGGGTGGTTTGTCTACCAGTCTATGTCCTTATCTGGACAGAGAAAATCTAGCTACAGTTATACATGTGCTGATAACCTCTTGTTTGGATTATTGCAATGTGTCATACATGGGACTGCCTTTGAAAATGATCTGGAAACTTCAGCTGGTTCAAAATAGGGCAGTGAAATTGTTAATGGGGACAGGCCAATGTGATTATATTATGTCAGTACTTTCCCATCTGCACTGGCTGCCAGTGCAGACCCAATTCAAAGTTCTGGTATGATAGTTCAGTGCCCCAAATGGCTTGTGGCCAGATTACCTGAAGGATCATCTCTTCCTGTATATACCTGCCCAGCCCTAAGATCAGCTTCAGCAGTCCTTCTCCGGAAGCCCCCATCAAAGGAAGGGTGGTAGGTGGCTATTAAGAAGATGACCTTTTCTGCTGTGGCCACCCCAATGAGGTCTGCAGGTGGTCAGAAAAAGCTCTGGTCCAAAAGAAGAAGAGGTAGAACCCTCAATAGCCTCCTGAGCAGATAAGGTTGATAGTATCTGTGCTGTCTCAAATGCCATAGTTGATACAAGTCTAGTTTCTTTGGTCCGTGATTGCCCAGTTACAATGGATACTTTTCCAATTGTACAGGATGTGGACAGGATCCTTGGAGAAGTAAGGCCTACCACTTCTGTGCTGGACTTCTGACCTTCCTGCCTTATAAAAGCATACAGAGGGACTGACTTGAGTGGGTAAGTGAATGCCTCAGGAGGCTGTGAGAAAACCTTTTAATTCCCTGAACCCCACTGTGTTCAATAATTTCCAGCTGGCTGCCAATATTCCATTTTTTGGCAAGGTGCTGGAATATGTGGTGGCTTCTCAATTCCAGAGATTTCTAGAGGAGGTGGATTACCTAGATCTATTTCAATTTAGCTTCAGGCCTGGTTATGGGCCAGAAGGAAGCTGTCACCAGTGCCGATGGGAGCTTTTCATTCAGGGGAAATTGCATGAACCCTGCAGTGGTTATTTTTAGAGTTAAAGTAAGACTTGCACATTTAACATATTGCCTATTTTGGCCCCCTGTTTCTACACCTGTGTGATGAAAGTTATAAAATATGGCATAGCTCTATGTATAAAGTGTTGGGTCCAGTTTTAGGCATGTGCAGCTGGGCTGGAGGAAGTGGGCTTTCCTGTTGGCTCACCAAAACCTCCAGCCCCCTGCAAAACTTATACAGAGGGCCTGGGAACCCTCTTCGGTGGAGAAATGGGATCCTCAGGAACTGGGCAGAGGTATCTCCCATAAGTGGAGTGCTTCAGTAAACAGAAGGCAGATCCTGGATCCAACACTAAGGCCCTTTCTATACCAGCCCAATAGTCCAGGCTGGTCATGGCTGAGTCCCTGTGCATCCAAATGACACACAGGGACTCCTGGGGGCAGGGGGACGATGAGCACGGGTTTTCCTAGGGAGGTGTGGGCACCTGTCCTGCCTGGTGCCATGCTTACTCATGAGTAAGCATGGCACCAGAAATGGGCACAGAGCCACATGGTACAGCTCCATGCCCATCAGGGGAGCGGGTGGCAGGGAGGGGGTCAGGGAGCCGATTTCATTTTTAAAAAACCACACCTTACATTTTTGGTGGAGCGGGCTGCTTTAAAAAAGAAGAAGAAGAAAAAGGCACCAGTGACGTCCCTGCTTCCTCCCGGGATGTCGCATGCCTCGTGTGCATGCTGGGGGAGGCTCTCGCGATCTGGATATTATGAGAGCCCCCCCTCCCTCCTGGAATGCCGGGAGGTGTAGAAACAGCTTCAGTATACATGCCAAAGGCACAAATCTATTTACTTTGAAAGTGTGTGTGTGTGTGTGTGTGTGTATTAGTGTGTGAGAGAGACTGTTTGACCTTGTGTTGATAACATTGCTATAGATGAGATGAAGTATTAAAAAATAACCACAGCAAAGCTCTTAGTTTGTCCACAGTTTAATCTCAAATCTGTTGAATAGCAGGCCTCTAGACTTCGCTGAGAACCTTTTACACTTACTGACATTTCTTTAACGTCTGACCCCTGAAATTTAAAATGGCATCTCTAGAAACAAGGGGCCATTGAAGGGAAAAGGAGTGGATTTTGAATTGGTTTCTACGAAGAGCAACTGCTCCTGTCCACCTAATGCTTTTCTTTTCACAGTTGCTTCAAATGAAGTGTCCTCCAGTTAACCTGGCTCTAGCCTCTTGCTTTCAGAGAGCAATTGGGAGCCCTTATGAAAGCACTCATGCTGTGCCCCCACCCCACCCCCAGTAAAGCTGCCCTGTGTATAACTGGGAGAGCTGACAGCTGAAGTGATGGAAGAGTGCTTGGGAAAAGAACAGTGGCAAGTTTTCCCTTCTTGTACAATATTCCCTTGCATGGCTCTACCTCCCTGCCTGTCTGACAGAAGTTGCCTCCGGGTGTTTTAGACAGATTCCATCTGCTATTCAAAAATCTCCAGCCACATCAGCTCCTCAAACAAAGAAGATGGCAGAAGGCCACGTGCAAGTCATGTGGGTGGAAAGATGTCATCCACCAAGTGTCCCTAAATGCCTGGGACACAGTTACAGAGAAGATAAAGACTCCAGCTTCAAAGACTGCTCCTAAATGTTCATGTGGACATCCCAAAGGCAAGTGGCTTGGCATAGCGTCATTCTGTAGAATAGTACGAGAACAAATGGTGACTCCAAGCCAGAGGTAGAGTGCCACCATATTTCCCATAATTCCTCTCCAAATGATGATACATGAAGTTTGTAGCATCACTTGGAGCGGCACTGCTTATTTTTTTTTACTTGTTATTATTTCTTTGTGATTCTTCTGTGCCACTTAATATAATAAAATATCTAAGTGGCTCACATATAAATATGAAAATCACATTATGCATACAGTATTAAAAACAACCCCAATTACAATAATAGTACAGAGCAATACAAGGAGCAGTAAGATGGAGCCGCATGATTTAATACAATCAATTACGAGCCAGGGAAAACCTGGGTGAACAAGTGCATTTTCTAGAGGCATTTGAAACCTGCTGCATTTTCTGCCTCCTGAACTGCATAGGGGTGTGTTTTCCAGAGGGTGGGTGCTGCTACTGAGAAGGTTCACCTTTGAGATACTAAGGTGGCAACATTCTATTGATTTTGGAATCAATTTTACAATTGCCCACGAGCACTTGGGCGTGACTCTACCCTGGGAAAGTGGAGATTCTGGAAAGTGTACCGTTCCCTGGGCATGTTAATGGAAGCTACCATTAACATGCCCAGAGGAATTGCACACTTTCTGGAGCTTCCGGAAAGCACGCTTTCCCCTGCTCTGCTGTAATCAGGGCCTTAAAGACCCTCATAACACAAGACTACCTTGTGTTAAGAGGGTGTTTAAGGCCCCAATTGGAGCGGGCGGGAAAGCACGCTTTCTGGAGCTTCTTGAAAGTGAGCATTTCCCCCACTCCATGCTAATGGTGTCATTAGCATGGAGGGGTAAAATGTGCACTACAATGTGCTCTGGAACATACAGAGCAAGAGGTAGCCTTACGTTAAGAGGCCCTTTAAGGCACCCATTGGTGCAGGGGGTAGGTAAATGCATGATTTAAGGCCCTCATTAGCATGGAGGAGGGAATGCACAATTTCTGAATCCTCTGGGAATCACACATTTCCCCCTTTTGCACCATTGACAGCTGCCATTAGCATGGGAGGGGAGGGTGCTTGGCAAAGGCTTACATGGCCCTGCTCAATGGGCTGCATGAGCAGGGGGGGATGAGCTCTCACACAGCGGACTCTGGACACATCTGTAAAACTCTACTTGAACATGGCTCAAGAGCTAATAGGCAGCCAGTGCAGTTCTTTTAGCATATGTTTTATGTGAGCATACCTGAGTGACCCAGTGAGCACTCTTGCTGCTGCATTCTACACTAATTGCCACTCTGAACAAGATACAAGGGCAACGACACATAAAGTGCATTTCAGTAGTCTAATTGTGCTGTTATTAGAACATGGATCACCATGGCTAGGCTATCCTTTTCCAGTGATGGGTGTAGTTATTGCACTAACCAAAGTTGCTAATAGGTGTTCTGGCCACCTAAGCCACCTAGGCCTCCAATAACAGAGATGGATCCAGGAGCACCCCAAAACCATGTACCTGCTCATTCATAGGGAGTGCAACCCCATCCAGAAACAGCACCCCATTTCAGTCCAGGAACTTCCAACCCACTGGGTTCCTGTCTGTCAGGATCAGACCTAGTGTGGGGGAAGGGGTTTCAGGAGGAGGAGGAGGAAGAGGAGGAGGAGGAGGAGGAGGAGGAGGAGGAGGAGGAGGAGAAGAAGAAGAAGAAGAAGAAGAAGAAGAAGAAGAAGAAGAAGAAGAAGAAGAAGAAGAAGAAGAAGAAGAAGAAGAAGAGAGTGATTGTCTCGCATCTCAGCAGGAGAGTTTGGAATCACGACACCATCTTAGCAGGATTCAGCTTCAGTTTATGAAGCCTCATCCAAGCCATAACTGCATCTAGGCACCAGTTCAGAATGTGCACAACCTCTCCCAATTCAGATGTCACAGAGAAATAGGGCTGGGTGTCATCAGCATACTGGTGACACTTTGCCCCAAATCTCCCGATGATCACCCCCAATGGCTTCATATAGATATTAAAATCCATTGGTATCAAGATGGTTGCTGGTGGCACTCCACAGTTCAACTGCATTTAGCCAAGATGCAGTCACCTAATGCTATTCTCTGGAACTGAGAATAGCATTGGGAAAAGTAGAACAGCAACTTCAACTCTTAACTCATGGAGGTGGTCCAGGAGGATACCATGGTCAATGGTAAGAAAAGCCACTGAGAGGTGAAGAGGAATTAATGGGGCACACTCCCCTCATACTGTCCTGAAGAAGGACATTTATCAGGTGACCAGGGGCTTTGCTAGACCTGCCGGGATAAGCCGGCCGGGAGGCGGGGCCAAGGCACGCTAACGTTAGCACGCGCCGCCTCAGCTTCCAGATGCCGGACGCGCAGGAACGACGCAAGCCCTGCAGCGTCCGCCATTTTTTTTATATATAGTTTAAAGGGGCCACGTGCGGCCCGAAGACTCCGGAGAAGGTAAGGGTTTTTTTTAGTTAACCCCCCCATCCATCCTCCCTCGCCATCTCCTGTTCATCGCCCTCCGTCCCCCCTCGCCATCTCCTGTTCGTCGCCCCCGCCCTCCCTCACCATCTCCTGTTCATCGCCCCCGTCCCCCCTCGCCATCTCCTGTTCGTCGCCCCCCGCCCTCCCTCGCCATCTCCTGTTCGTCGCCCCCCGCCCTCCCTCGCCATCTCCTGTTCGTCGCCCTCCGCCCTCCCTCGCCATCTCCTGTTCGTCGCCCTCCGCCCTCCCTCGCCATCTCCTGTTCATCGCCCCCCCGCCCTCCCTCGCCATCTCCTGTTCGTCGCCCCCCCGCCCTCCCTCGCCATCTCCTGTTCATCGCCCCCCGTCCCCCCTCGCCATCTCCTGTTCATCGCCCCCCGCCCTCCCTCGCCATCTCCTGTTCGTCACCCTCCGCCATCCCCTCTCCTGCCGGTCCGGCCTTCCCTCCCCCATCTCCCCCCCGGATCACCCCCCCTGGCACGATGGGCACAGCGCTCGTATGAGCGCTGTGCCAGGTCCATGGCTTTTCGCGGCTACTCGTGAGTAAGCGAGTAGCCACAAAAAGCCATGGACATTCCTTGACATTTCTCAGCCCCGGCCTCAGCTGGGGCTGGGGAAAAGGCGCGCCATAAGCGAATTCGCTTATGGCGCGTTAGAGGAGGCCTCAGTGCGGCCTGGCGCCGAATTCCCCTGTGCGTCATCTGGACGCACAGCAGGGAAACCGGCCCACAAAGCGCGCTAAGGCCTCATCTAGCAAGGCCCCAGGTCTGATTGCATCTCAAATTGGGCCAGAATCCAGACTAGAATGGATCCAGTTAATCAGTTTGTGAAAATGGTTATGGTGAAATCAGAATCATTACAGTGAAAAACTGGTGGTTGCCAGCCTCCACAAGGAGCACAATAAAACCAAGGGCAAGTTTGCTCCTCCTTTCCAAACTAGCCAGAATCCTACCCCACCCCATTTCAACTCATCACCATGAGGAAGAACATAGAAAGGGGACACACAACATGGTCATATTCATGGAAATAGAGGCACTCTATCTCTTTTGCTTCCCCTTTGTCTGAATCATAATAACATTTGAAGTAGATCCATGGTATCTGCTCAAAGGGGAGGCGCATCACTGCAGGATATGCACTTCCTTCTCCATCATTGTAACATCTAAAGGTGTGCTGTGTCTGTCCCTAACATTATGAATGTACCTCAGTGACCAGACAGGCACACATGAACTGTTGCAGTGGAAATCATGAGATGACTTCCTTCATAAACAAAAGGCTCTTGAAGAACAAGTCCAACCAGACTCTCCTAGGAAAATTGAGAGCATCGGAGGTTTGGTTTTAGGAAAAATAACTTCAGCTCTGCATCCAGGATTTTAACACTCAACACCATGGAAAAGATTCTTTTCTGACATCTTATGATCTTCTAATTCTGAAAATACTTGCCCGTAGATGTTTTTGATTTGCAATTATGATTGCTGAGTATTCACAAGCAATGAAGGAAGGCAGCCTTGAGAGAGACACACATTTGCTTCCACATGCACATTAGGGCTTCTAATTATTTCCCCAATCATTTCTATTTTTAGAGTTATGCTGAATGGTTGCATGCATTTCTGAATGGTTGCATGCATTTCACAAACATTTCTGTTGTGAAAGTTGTGTTTCAGGGTGATCAAAATTAGGGATATGCTCCACTTCTAATCGGACCGGAGAAGCAGGAGCAGAGCGGGGGGCTTCGCCTGCCCTTAAGGCGGAGGCAAAGAGGATTGGGGGGCCGGCGGAGCGTGGCGAAGAGGATCGAGGTGAAGGTGGATCCTTCGCCTCGATCCGGAGCTCCACCGGAAAGGTAGGGCCCGGTAGCCCCCCCCCCCCGCCCTCCTCTCCCTTACCTGCCTCCGTCCACGGTCCGTCAGCGTCTTCAATTGAGCCCGCGGTTCAAACAGGAAGTCTGGGCCGCTTGCGGCTCAGATTTCCTGGTTGAACCGCAGGCTCGATTGAAGACGGCGACGGACCGCGGACGGAGGCAGGTAAGGCCCCCCTCTCCCTTGGTCCCTTACCGGGCTCTGCCGCTGTCGCCGCACGGGCGGCGATGGTGGCAGGGCCCAGTAAACCACCTGCCCTCCTCTCCCGGCCTTACCTGGCACCACTCCCCTCCACTGCAGAGCTTCGATTCGGAGCCGGAGCTCCACGGCGAAGAGGAGCGGAGTATAGGCGGAGTGGCGTGGAGCGGATCGGCCCGCGGGGCAGAGCGGGGGGTCCGTGCACACCTCTAATCAAAATGCTCCACCAGAACCTGCCTTGCTCACCTCTTTCTTCTTTAGTTGGCTGTGCTTTGGTACCATTAAAAAACAAAAACAAAAAACAAGCAGAGGATTCATCCTGACTACATGATTCTAGGCCACCCAAGATTACAAGCTCAGCATGATGTCTGATGTGACAAGATCACAATGATACCATGCAGCAGTCAAATTTGCCTACATGATGACATCACACAGCCATTTCAGTGAGTGCAGTGCTTTTTGCCCTCACTCTGAATGGGATGTCACATAGCCAATCAAATTTGGTTATATGCTGGTGTCACAATACCAGTTCAGAGTGAAGAATTCTGATGTAGCAAATATTTTTTTCCCTGAAAAACACACTAACAGATCATGCTTTTGCCAACCACTAGGCTGGGTCCAACAACATAGCATGAGCAGGTTTTTGTCCATGCAATGAAACTGTTAAGTATATGAAAAGAAATACTTGCTTAGTCATTAAAATTGTGTGTGTATGGCTATCTCAGGGTTAAACAGAGAAAGTCTATCTGTGGGCAATTACCTTGAGATAGAGGCTGTTCTGGGAACCTTGCCAAGATTCTAAGTTAGCCTCATCACAGCTGTATGTAATGTAGATAAGAATTGTGTAAGATGTGTATATAGTTTCTCACTTGTGTAAAATGGAACTGATCACTGCTTACTGATCACTGCTTACTGATCACTGCTCTCTGTGTATGCCTCAGTGTGCTGATCTGAACTGATCTGAATTGAACTGCACAGAAGCCTGAAGGAAATAAACCAGCTCTGCTGTGTAAGACCTGCGTGATGTGTGTTTGTTTCTGAGCACAAACAGAGTTCCAGAGAGAGAAAAGTTCTGGCACAGTAACCCAACAAAGGTTATGGGCCCAGTCCAGTCCAGGAAGCCTACGCCAGCCTAACCCAGGCAGAAGAACCAGAACTTGGTGGGAACGGTGCAGTATCAGAACCAGGAGTCTGCTAAAACAGAAAACTGTTGATGGAGGAAGACATCAAGCTAAAGCCAGTGCTGCAAAGTGAGGAAAAATCTCAGTCGGCTGACTCTGAGGAGGACTCTGAGCAGAAGGACGGTGAGATACCAATTCCTAAAGCAGAGGGAATGGCAGGAGCTAATATGTCTGGTTTGCATCAATTGTTAGAAAAGCTGAATGACTCTAACTATGCATTATGGTCTTACAAAATGCAAATGTATCTGATTCAGGCTGAACTGTGGTATGTAGTCACAGAGGATCCACCAGATAGAGCAGATCCACAGAATGCTAAATGGTTTAAGGACGATGCAAAAGCAATGGCAGTTATTGCATTAGCTGTGGAAGACTCTCAAATTTCCTTCATTCAGTTTTTGAATACATCAAAAGAGTGCTGGAATGCGCTACAAGCTGTATATCAAAGAGAAACAGCGGGCAGTAAAATAATTCTAACCCGGAAGCTGTATGGAATGAAGCTGAAACCAGGGGAGTCTATGTCAAACCATTTGAAAAGCATGAGAGAAATCTTCAATCAACTCAGGGCACGAGGGATGGAGTTTACAACTATACACCAAGTCTATGTGATTTTGTCAAGTCTTGATTCATCGTACGATGCGGTTGTCACCATGATGGAAAGTCAAGAGGAGAAAAATTTAACCCTCGAGTATGTAGCTGGAAAACTACTGGAAACCTATGAAAGAAGACAAGCTTCAAAACAACAGAGCCTTAAACATCCTGTGGCTGAATTTCAACAAAGCCATAAAACTTTTGACGTGGTGGCTGCATTAAAGGCAAGGAAATGCTTTAACTGTGGTTCCACAGGACACTTAAGGCGGGATTGCAACAACAAGAAGAAAAAGCTGTTGACAGCAAAGTGGAGAGAAGAAAACAACATGAATGAAGCTGAATCAACAAAGAAGTGTCTTCTAGCAAGAGTCAAAGAGACAATGAATCCTTGGTTTTTGGACTCTGGGGCTTCAATAAGTATGGCAAAAGACAAACTTTCATTTGTAACCTTGGAAACTTCTACTTCAGAGCAAAAGTGTGTTACCCTTGCAAATGGAACAAAAATCCAGATATGTGGTGTGGGTAATGTATATTTTGATTGTCTGGGAGTTGAACTACAAAGTGTTTTATATGTACCAGAATTAGAAACAAACCTTCTAAGTGTGTTTCAGTTAACAGAAATGGGGTATGAGGTTTGTTTTACTGAAGAAAATTGTACTATAAAACAGGGAAACAAGGTGTGTGTGCAGGGAATAATGAAAGAATCTTTGTATGTGATTAATACTTGTACAGAAAATGAAGTTGTAGCCAGCAAAGTCACAACAAAAACAATAGCCAATTGCAAACCACACCAAGAGTGTATCCATTTAACTCATAAAAGATTTGGTCATGCTAACTATAAAACAATTTCTAAGATTCCAGAATTGTGTGAAGGGGTGAAAATCAAACCATGTTCTAACTATGTAGAATGTAATGTATGCAGTGAAACCAAGTGTCATAAGTCAAACATTCCAAAACATAGTGAGAGAACAACAAAAAGAATTTTTGAATTAATACATGCAGATCTTGCAGGTCCTTTTGAGACAAGTCAAGGAGGAAACAGATTTTTCTTGTCTATTGTTGATGATTACAGTAGATTTGGATTTGTGTATGTGTTAAAACAGAAGAGTGAAACTTTTGGAAAGTTTAAAGCCTTTGTTAAGTGGAGTAAAAATAGATTTAAAGAACCTATAGCTAATCTAAGAACGGACCGGGGAGGTGAATTTCTTAGCAACCAATTAAAAAAATTCCTCAGTGATGAAGGTATACAACATGACCTTACTGCTCCATATTCACCATTTCAAAATGGAGTTGCAGAAAGGAAAAACAGAACCTTGCAGAACATGTTAAGAGCTCTATTGAAAGAGTCAGGATTGTCTAACCTGTTCTGGGCAGAAGCTTTGTCCACCTCAAATTATTTGTTAAACAGGCTTTACCACTCTGTACATGAAAAAACTCCATATGAAATGTTTTACAAAAGAAAACCTAGAGTGTCACATATAAGGGTTTTTGGGAGTAAATGTTTTGCTCATATTCAGAAAGAAAACAGACCAGGAAAGCTAGCTCAAAGAGGTTTGGAATGTAAACTGTTGGGATATGATACACAAACAAAAGGCTATCGTTTGTGGTCTCCATATCACAAAAGTGTAATTGTGAGCAGAGATGTAGTTTTTCATGAACAAATGCAGGAAACAAAACAGTATGTAAGTTTGCCTGTAGAACAAAAAGCTGTAGAAACAGAAGAAATTCCTGAACAATCTCAGCAAGAGAGGGAGGGGGAAGAAACTGTAAAGGAGGAAACTGTGCCTGTAACTATGCCAAAGCGACCAGAAAGGGAACGCAAAGCTCCAATTCATTATTCAGATGAATACCAAAGCAAACAGGTTTCTCATAGAGCTTTACTAATAGCCTATGAACCTACTTCATTTGAGGAAATTCAGGAAATGGAACCTACAGAAGCTCAGGGCTGGCATGAAGCAATGTCAGAGGAAATCAGAGCAATGGAAAAAAATGAAACGTGGAAGCTAGTACCTTTACCTGAAGGTCGTAAAGCCATTACCTGTAAATGGGTATTCAAAGTAAAACAAAATGAGAAAGGACAGGTGGAACGTTCAATGGTAAAACACAAAGAGATGTTTTAAAGCTGGGTCTCAGATTGTAACACAATTTAAACAACATGCGCAAGAGGAGGACTGTTAAGTATATGAAAAGAAATACTTGCTTAGTCATTAAAATTGTGTGTGTATGGCTATCTCAGGGTTAAACAGAGAAAGTCTATCTGTGGGCAATTACCTTGAGATAGAGGCTGTTCTGGGAACCTTGCCAAGATTCTAAGTTAGCCTCATCACAGCTGTATGTAATGTAGATAAGAATTGTGTAAGATGTGTATATAGTTTCTCACTTGTGTAAAATGGAACTGATCACTGCTTACTGATCACTGCTTACTGATCACTGCTCTCTGTGTATGCCTCAGTGTGCTGATCTGAACTGATCTGAATTGAACTGCACAGAAGCCTGAAGGAAATAAACCAGCTCTGCTGTGTAAGACCTGCGTGATGTGTGTTTGTTTCTGAGCACAAACAGAGTTCCAGAGAGAGAAAAGTTCTGGCACAATAACCCAACAGAAACTGCCCCATCCTCTCCTCCCCCTACAGCCACTCTACATACACCTAAATTCTGCTCATTTTTTGAGAGTGGCTTGTTGAAAGGAGGATCTTTTGGGGGCCCAGAAACCTGCTGCACATCTGGAGTTCACCACACTGAGGAGATAGACAGTTGTGTGGATTCTGTTCTTCTTTAAAGCATTCCTCTCTCTTTAACATGTGGTGTAAATATTACAATAGCACTGTGGCTTTCTTTCATATTGATGCGAGTCTATACATAACAAGGAGAAAAACATTGAATCAATGGAAAAGCCTCCTTCATGTGGTTTCGGAGGCAGAAATTGTGACATCTTTTAAATGCCTCCTGAAAACGCACTCATTCACCAGGCTTTCCCTGGGCTGTAAGTAAATGAATTATGCCACTCCATTTTACTGCTCTATTTTACTGCTCCTTTATTATAGTTAGAAGCCTTTTTATGCTGTGTTTTAATGTTACTCTTTACTGTTGTGTTTTTAATATTGCATTTTAACATTGTGAACCCCTAAGAGATTCTCTTATATTCAGCGGTATAAAAATATTACAAATAAAAATAAGAATAAAATAAAAAGAACACTTGGATATGGTTCACATGTAACCTGAGTTTTCCTCCCTTCCCCCCCAAAATATGCATTTAAATTTATAGTGAACAGCAAGCCTTAGACACCAAAGGACTTGATGCATGCAGTTTTCCTGGAAGGCGTGAGAAGAAGGATGCAGCAAGGAGGGCCAGGTTTTCTGGGCTACTGCTGCTGCTTTTTCCTGACTCTCTCCTCCTGGCTTGCCGTCATCACCATGGATGGGACAAGGCAAGATGGGATTTGCAATCTGGAATACATATCCAGTCCCTCCTAATGGCTGTCGACACTGTTGTGTCTTCAGGCCTCTTGAATGGACGTCATCAGGAGGCAGAGGCAAGCAAAAGAAGAAAAAGCAGAAGTAGAAGGAGCCTGTTACACTTCAGATGTTTTAACATCTTGCATGCTTTTCTGCCTCTTTCCACAGTCCTGGCAGACTTTTTCCTAATTTGGTCTGACAATGAACTTTGAATGCTGTCAGGTGGTGACATCTTTCGGGGTATCAAGCATCGCATGTGCTGCTTACTGCAACCAGTCAGTTCACGCTCCTTTCCACCCGAGTTAAGGGATTGAAGCAGAATTTGACCGTCTTCAGAAAAAAGGTGTGTGTGCGCACGTGTTTCCTTGCTGCTTTGATGATGAGATTTCAAAGAGGATTATGGCTTCATAAAATCACAAATCATTTAGCTGTGCTCTGGGATGCCTTCCACGCACACCTGCCGCTTATCGCTGGTGTCTGTCTGGCTATCTAGAAATCAGGCTGTCGCACAGCAAAGCCTGAACTATTTATGACTGCAGCAGCCTCCAACAGCTATAAATAGATGATATTAGAAGAGCCTTGCCATTCTCTCCATTTCTGTGCATCTCCTTCTGTTTGCTTCTACCTTTCTCTGTGTTTTACGTTCATCAGACACTCAATGGACTACTGTTTACTTCGGTTTATTGCATCAAGACCTAGCATATCAATTCAGATGGGCAGACTCTTTTGGAGCTAGCACCTGGGAAAGAAGGCTGTTCAAGCATCCCTAGGCATTCACTGAGATTTCCAACATGGGCTTTCTCCCTTGGTGCCCACCTGAGTCATCATCTGGGTGATGCCACCTCTCTTACATCATTCAAAACCTTCCACAAACCCCACCTTCTCTATGACGATGGAAGGTAGGGCAGGTTGTTTTGTCATAGGGATGGGCGAACTAACCCTGTCCAATTCGTCAGATACTCACCTTATCACCACCACCATCTTCCCCTGCTTATTTCCCCCATTGCATAAATGATGGCCATAAAGACCCCATTTATGCAAGAGTAAAGACATGAACATGTGGCCTTTATGGCTGCCATTTACGCAATAGGGGAAATACATAATTTCCGGAGATTTCATTATGGCACACAATGGAGGCTCCAGACGATGGCAGATGGCCACCAAGTGCGCATTGGGTCTCACTGAGCCTCAAATGAAGCTTGCGTGGCCCACCAAGCAAGGGGAAGATGGCGGCAGTGATGGAGTGAACGTCCAAAGAATTGGACGGAGTTCGCCCATCCCTACATTACAAGAGGGACAAAAGCACCTGCCCATGCTCAGGGCATGGGTCCACAAATGCACCACGGGCACCCAACTCAGTCTAGGAGAGGCAGATGTGGGAGAGTCGGTTGGACTCCCAGATCTAGTCAGGTGCCTGCAACATCCCTATGAGTCACCCTACTTCTTGAGTATCTTAGTTCAGAAGTGGAATAATGGAATCAGGTCAAGAATTGGAAGTGACCATGGGCAAGAGCTCCAAGATGAGAATATTAACAGAAGGTAGGAGCCTCCAGAGAGGGGAGCCACAAGAGAACACTTCACAAGTGATGATGATGATGATGATGACGATGAAGCGAAGGGGGGGAGCCACTAGTGCAGGAGCTCAACATGACAGTGGGCCCACCACAGACACAATACCCCATAAGACCTAAGGTGGCAACAAGGGAGTGGGCCTTCTCAATGGTGGCTCCCCAATTGTGGAATGATATCCCTGACAAGTCCCACTGGGGCCAAAATTGTCATCTCTTTGATGCCAGGTTAAAACTGCCCTCTTCTATCAGGCATTTGAGATCATATAACGAGTCTTTTGATTGTCTCTGGCTGATGGTTTAAAATTATTTTAGATATATGTTGTTGTGTGTGCTATCTATTTTATGTCCTTACGTGAATGGCTTTTATACTTTATATAATGTCTTTTAATGGTTTTTAATTTTTGTGAACCACCCAGAGGGCTTCGGTTACGTGGGGCAATATAGAAATATAGTAAATGAAATGAAATGAATGTCTCCAACAATAAATGTAGGAAATTTGGAGTGAGGGCAATGCTTCCCACATCAGAGCGCCCTCACTCTGTAGGTGAGCAAATGGGTGAGGGGAGCTCAGACAGCCAGACGTCACCATTGTGCCCTCACCTACTGTACTGCAAACACTTTCATACCTATACACACACTTTGAGCCCCCTTCAGAAAAGATGGTGAAAGGGATGGCACTTGTCATAGAAGGCCATGTCACAAAAAGCCTCCACTCCATCCTCCTTTTCACTCAGCCCTGTTTGAAATGCATATATTCTATGCAACAAAGCCTACAAGTATTGTTAATTGGTTCAGATATGGACATTGTGCCCTTAGAAAAAAAAAAAGCCAAGGAAAAGCAGGCACCACTCAACAAACTATTCCGCACCAGTTCTCTGCTGTTCCTCTCATTTAATATCAATTGATATTAAATGAAAGAAAGCATGAATGTCAATTGATAATTACCAATTAGCAGCTTCAAATGGCGCTTACTGAAAGTGAGTACATAGGGTACTGGTTGTGTGTGTTGTTGATTTTTCATTCAAGCATGCGATGCAATGTAATTTGAGGCTATCAGTGCCTGTGTGTACCTGCAACCTACAAACTAGCCCTGTTCTCTTATACCATGTTATGCGCAAATCCTATTAAAGAAATCCAAGCCATTACACAGGTTTGGGTTTAATTAAACAACTGCATGTAAAAAGGTTAGGGTTACCCCGAAACGTTTAATTCTTCTCTAAGCATGGAAACGGCAGTCCAAAGGACAAATTAGATGCCATGTTGCACAGTATCTAGGGCCCTTTCTACAACTGAGGATTATCCCAGGAAAATGGAGGGATCGTCCCTTCCTGCTCCCGGGATCCCCTGTGTGTCATTTGGATGCACAGGGATGATACCGGGATGATCTCAGGAAAAAAAGGCAGGTGTAGAAATGGCCCAGGTGTAATGGTATTGTAACATTTTAAAAATAATAATGAATAGCTGCCACAGGAGACTGTAGGTTTGCGCAGAGGAATGGCAAAGGAGTGGGGAGTAATGGGCCACTTAATCCTTCCCCTCCAGCTGTTTTTCTGATCAAGATCACTGCCGGTGCCACCACTCAAGCTAGCTTTTCCACCAGTGGATGAGTAGAAACATGCTGGCACCTACCTTTTTCTTTGTAGGGTGGAAAGCAGCTGTGGCTGGTGCAATTTTGAGTGGAAGAACACCCAGGTTGGAAAGAATGAAGCAGCCCCCACTCAATGTTCTTCCATGCAAATTCCACGGCTGCTTTTCATCCAGCCATCCACCCCAAACTAGTCCTCCACCCCTGCTTTTAGGAGAGAACCAGTACCCAAAAATGGTTACCAATACCAACCTGAGGGCTCATCTACACCAAGCAGGATATTCCACTATTAAAGCAGTATGAGAGCGGTATATAAAAGGCAGGAGCCACCTGACTGCTTTATAGCGGTATTGAAGTGCACTGCAGGATCTACATTACTGCTTTATGGTGGTACTGACGTGCACTGACAACTGTTGGGGCCCATGACACATCTACACCAAGCAGGGTATAACACTGTGAAAGCGGTTTGACAGTGGTATATGGTATGGGTCAATGGGACCCAACAGTTGTACCGCTATAAAGCAGTAGTGTGGCTCCTGCCTTTTATATTTTATTTATTTATTTATTTATTTATTACATTTCTATACTGCCCAATAGCCGGAGCTCTCTGGGCGGTTCACTTTCATAGTGGAATATACTGCTTGGTGTAAATGAGCCCTGAGATTTCTATGGCCGTGTTCAGAAGTGCATGGAAGGGGAGTGAGCAGGGTAACCATGTGGCACAGAGCGAGATGCTAACCACTAGAAGATTGCCTGCCACGTGAATGGGAATGCGAGAATGTGCAAATCTTCAGCCAAAGTGTGGAAATCCCCACCCCCACAAATGCACATTTTACACTTTCGCCTATGGAGAAAATGCTCGTTTTGGGCCAGTTTTTCAAAATTATTTTACGTATTTTTCGACCACTATATTTGCATTAAATTCTGGAAAGTAAAACAACAACAACAACAACTTGCTGGTTTGTGGCATCTGTGCAACTTGGGAGAAGCTGGTCCATTGCAGAATCCATGGGACAGATTGATAGAAATCCAAACTCATTTGATTTCATTACGATTTCTCCAACATCACTAACTTTCATGTTGTAATTTAAATAAGCATGGCCCTAGTTAATTCCATCTACCTGTGTCTCTCCTCTTTATTTCCATATTCTAGGTGGAAACATAGGGCCAGCTTAAACTATAGATTCCTCTCCCCCTATTTTTCTTTACTCTAAGCAAGCCGTTCTTATCCATCGCCCGGCAGACACTCATATGGGCAAACCTAATCTATAGCCATAGTCCAACATTTCTGTGATTGTGGAGGTACATGCAATAGCTTGTGTGTGGACAAGAAATAGAAAATGGATTGTTTGAACAGGGCCATGGAAGTAGTTCAAACCGTCTTACGCCTGCCCCATAAAACTCTTCTTGGCTCCACTCAAACTGACAAAAGGAGCTTATAATGGACCATCAGTTTCCGTAACTACAACAGAGAGATCCTAATGGCTTGATTCTAAGGTTTAAGGTGCTGTCAGATAAATAATTTAGAAGGAAACTGAGTTGCTCAATGCAACATCATGGATCATCTGTTGTTGGAGGGACTTCATTCTTGTGAGAAGGCAAAAATGGTACCAGCGCCAATGCTTAACATCAGGGTGCAGGCCACTCAGTCGCTTTGCAAAACTCCTCCAATTACAGTCATATTAATGCTGGCATGTTGAACATATGCTCCCTGGGATTGCTATACCATATGATTTATGCTGCACTGTTGGGAAGCAATCTGGAGGAAACCACTGTCGCAGGCAACCCAATTACCTACTCATGTCTATACGGAAGTAAGCCCCACTCAGTTCAGACATTGCATTGTGTGCCCAGGAAGGCGTGTGCAGGATGGCATGTCTATTGGAGTCCAGCAATAGGGGAAATAATTCTTCATGCACATTTCTGAATACAATGGTGGAGCACATCTGTATAGGAGTGCTCCAGCATAGGTTCTGAGGTCACAGCAAGCTGGCTGACAGATTCTCTTAGCCTCTGCTAGTGCTGGGATGAATATTTCTTCCCTCCACACAAGCAACTTGGCAGGACATTCTATGATTTTCAGGGGACACTTTCAGGTACAGCACTTTTGAGTGGGGCAGATCTATGGGGCCAGTTATCTTTTCTTTTCTTTTTTACCCATACTATCACCCTGAAATGACAACACACCATCTCATACCGTTATTTTCAGAGGCATTTGAGGATCCAGTTTTAAATTTCGTGGTAGCTAGGGGTGTGTGGATGTTGTAAAAACCATTCCATCTGTGTTTCACAGATTGTCAGCTGCTTTTCATTCTATTGTTTCCACACTGACAGAATTGGGTCCTCCCCCCCCAATTTCCTAAATTTCAACAAATTTGCATTTGTACAAATTCTCACTTGCACAAATGTGCCAATCCTAGGGTGACCATATGACCAGATTTGCCCGGATTTGTCCGGGTTTTTGATCACAAATCTGGGAGGGGAGGAGAAATCCGGATTTTTCCAAAGAGCAGCTCTAATGGGAATTAACAAAAATGCTTATAACGCCATCATTTTTTAAGATAAAGACATGAAACTTGGCACAATGGTAGCTCTTGGGAACGGCTTTAGTCATACCAAATTTGAAACAGATCCATTCATCCATTGATTTTTATGATTTTTTTAAAAAATTGAGGTTTTAAAATTATTATTTTTAAAATTGTCATTTTTAAAGATAAAGAGATGAAACTTTGCCCCATGATAGGATTTAGGTAGAGCTTTAGCCACACCAAATTTGAAACAGATCTGTTCATCCATTGATTTTTAGGAATTTTTTAAAATTTGAGGATTTTAATTTTTTTTAAAAAAATATTATTTTTAAAGATAAAGAGATGAAACTTGGCACCATGATTGCTCTTAACAAGGACTTTAGCTATGCCAAGTTTGAAACAGATCTGTCCATCCATTGAGTTTTAGGATTTTTTTTTAAGTTTGAGGTTTTAAAATTATTTTTTTAAATGACATTTTTAAAAGATAAAGGGCTGAAAGTTGGCACCATGATAGCTCTTAAGGAGAGATTTAGCCTTCCAGGTTTGAATCAGATCTGTTCATCCATTTTTTTAAAGGATTTTTTTTTAAAGTTCAAAGTTTTAAAATTATTGTGTTTTAAAACTGCTGGAGCCATATCCTTCAAACTCAGGTTGTCAAACCTCCTCTTTGGGGTTTTGCATATTGAGCAGTTTCAGCCCTTGACATTAAGGGGATCTCCAGTCTTTAGGTAAACTGCCACAACACCCACCCTAATGTTAGAGTAGAGAAACTTGTGACAATTATACACGAGCTTTTTTAAAAAAAATGAAATTAACAGAAGCCAGCCATCCGGCCAACCAGTAGCAAGCCCTGTTAACAACAACAGCTTGCAATGAGTGAAGATACAGTCAGAAAAGATAGTTGAGGGAAGGGGAGACTGTATCACACAAAGCATAGCAAAAGCTTCAAAGTACAGCAAAACCTACAAAACTAGGAGTGAGTGAAGTTAATTTCAGATACATTGAATCTCTCACTTGTTCTTTATTTCAGTGATTTTAACATTAAGATGCTATGTAGAACAGATTTGTCTTAAATGTGTGCGGTAAAATCAGACATGTGACCAAGGCTATGTTTGGGTGGGCACGCCCCCTTGGTGCTGGACACGCCCCCTTGGGGGCCGACCATGTTGTCCTCCTTTTTGCTTTCCAATATATGGTCACCCTAGCCAATCCCCCCCATATGCAAATCCCCTCAACATATTCATACTCTAGCCTTATTATTATTATTATTATTATTATTATTATTATTATTATCTATTCATTTAAAATATTTTTTGGCTGCCTTTCAGGACAGAAGCCCTCCCAAGGTGGCTCACAGTTAAAACATTAAAAGGAATAAAAACATAAGCACAAGAACATAGCAACAAAAACAATAATAAAAGCCAGCAATGAAACCAAGACTCGGGGTGGGCAAAATCAAAGAGGGTTAATAAGGCCTTTAACGCCCTCCCCATCCCAATTGGAGCAGAGGGGAGCACAATTTATGCAGCCTCCGGAAAGTGTGCATTTCCGCCTGCTGCATTAATGGCGGCTATCATTAATGCTGCAGGGGGGTGGGTGTGATGCTGGAAGCCAGGGCGGGTGGTTGCTGAGTGCTCACATGCGGCTTGTGAGCCCTTGGGCATGGGTCTGTGCCTGCACTGAGCATGTCTGACTGGGTCCATAAGGGCCAGACATGGGGGGCCCACTACCTTGACAAACCCAGTTGGTTGACCTTCAAAGCTTTTCACGGTCTAGCTCCTTCCTATCTCTCCTCTCTCATCTCCCACTATTGCCCCGCTCGTGCTCTTCGTTCCTCTGACGCCATGTTTCTCACCTGCCCAAGGGTCTCTACTTCCCTTGCTCGGCTTTGTCCATTTTCTTCGGCTGCCCCTTACGCCTGGAACGCTCTTCCAGAACATCTGAGATCCACAAGTTCAATCGCAGCTTTTAAAGCTCAGCTAAAAACTTTTCTTTTTCCTAAAGCTTTTAAAACCTGATGTTGTTTGGACTCTATACTGTTAGTTTACCCTACCCTGTGCCTGTTTACCCTACCCAGTGCCTGTTTGCATTCTCTTCCCCTCCTTGTTGCTTTACTATGATTTTATTAGAATGTAAGCCTATGCGGCAGGGTCTTGCTATTTACTGTTTTACTCTGTACAGCACCATGTACATTGATGGTGCTATATAAATAAATAATAATAATAATAATAATAATAATAATAATAGCAGCAGCAGCAGTAATATCAAGAGGTGCTACAGTTAAATAATATGTTTTCAAGGCCTTCTTAAAAGGGTGCAATGTCTGTGCATGCTGGACCTCTGATGGCAACTTTTCCAAAAATGTGGGGCTGTTGCAGAGAAGGCCCTCTCCCATGTAGTCACCCACCTAATTGCTCTCAGAGGTGGGCAAATGAGAAGGGCCTCTCTTTTAGAGCTTAAACTGTGAGAAAGCTGATATGGGTGGCAGTCCTTCAAGTAACTTGATCCCAAACCATTTAAGGGTTTAAAGTTCAAAACCAGCCTATGGAGCTGGATATATATACACCATTAAATTGTATATACAATTTGGGGGTGAGGGGGACCAATCCAATCTGCAAACTGCCAAACAAACTTTCAGTGGAAGGGTTGTTGCACACTCAGGTTCCGAAAGCTTTGCCTGTTGAATTACTGCTTGACAGACACCAGCAGTTGAAGGCAGAGGAGTCCTGTCAGAAAAAGAAACAAACACTGACCACCCTTCAAAAATCTATATAGGAAAAAAAATCTAGACTAAGCTACCATTTACAGTTTATGCAAATGTGGCAACATTAATAAGGTGTGCTGAATTTCAACAATTGATGAATTATGTTCCTCTCTCTAGCTCAGTGCCTAATAACCACCAAAAAAGCTGAAGTCCTATTCACCAACTAGAGTAAAAGGATCCCTTGAATAAGTCACACTTGAAATTTCTAGGGCAAACCACTCTTGAGCTATGGGATGACAAAAAAATGCAATAAAGGAATTTTTCAAATATGCCTTTAATTTCAAACTCTGCATTCCAGAGACTCCTTCAACTTTCTTCAAACGTGGCCAAAAATAAATAGCCGTGGGTGGTCCCCCACTCCTGACTATCAGCCACTTTAAAAAAAATCATATCTATGCCTGCTGATGAGAATAATTGAGGTGGCTTCTTTTTAATTAATTTGATAGTTGGGACTTTTAAAAATTAAGGATAAAAATAAAGGGAACCTGCATAAAACCTTAATTATACAACTGCCTCTAATCAACATCCTTACCAAAGCCCAATTGTTCATACAAAATCAGTAGCAATCTAAAGGTCTCATTTATCACAGATAATGTGCTAAATGATCTTCCTTAATTGCATTTGAAATATATCAAGATTCAATGGAAATCATTTTGAATGGTTAAAATAAAGTAAAACATGTTGGCCCGTGAGAAACATTCCAAAATCCATAGTCGGGTAATACCTTAATTAGGACCAAACAAATATGCATGAAATGGTGGGCAGGCATTTGAGCTCTCCAGGTCTATTCAACAGGCAAGCTGTTACAAAAAGCAGGATGGAGAGAGGTGGGGGTGGGAAGGCTGAGTTGATGCTGAAGCCATGAAGTCTGCATGGCTGGAGTCATCCAATGGAGTGTGTCCAGTTCTGGGTGCTCCATTTTAAGGAGGATGTTGACAAGTTGGAGAACATCCAGAGAAGAGGAGTCTAGAAACCAAGTCTTACGAAGAATAGTTGAAAGAGCTGGGTATGTAGAGCCTAAGGGGATACATGATGGCAGCCCTCAAATATCTGAAAGGATGCCATGCAGAAGATAGAAGAGTATTGTTCATTCTTGGTCCCAAGGGCAGGACAAGAACCAGTGGGTGGAAAATTTGGCTTAATGTTAGGAACAAGTGTGAGTTGTTCAACAATGTAACAGATTGCCTCAGGAGGTGGTGGGTTCTCCTTCACTGGAAGTATTCAAGCCCCCACACCTTGGCCATCTCCTTTGGATTTCTGGCTGGTTCCGACTGAAACCTGGAGCAAATTCACCATCCCACTGATATCGGACTCACCAGCCTCTGCACCTAGGATAGCTCCTTTAAAGTTTTGACTGGTTCTGACTGAACCCTGGAGTGGATTCACCACACCACTGACATCAGAGGCACCAGCTTCCACTGATTTAAGGGAGGAGGGATGCCTGCAGTGCAAGTCATGGATTGAACAGGGATTGGACAAGATGATCTCTAAGGCCCCTTCCAAGTCCAACTCTATGATTCTGTCATTGGAGGAAGAGATGTAGCAAGGAATTTCCAACCTGGTACCCTCCGAAGGCTTTGGACTTCAAATCCCATCAGCCCTAGCCAGCATGGCCAATAATCAGAAGTCCCAGAAACTGTAATCCAGAACATTTGAAGGGCACCAGGCTGTTCTAGTAGGTGACGCTCAGGTTTATGGTTACACTGAAACTTTAGCCAAACAAACACATAATGGCTGGTTCCCATATTATTGAAAATACAAACTCCACTCCAGTTCTTACTCAGACTTCTCCACAGCTGTAGGTTCCTCAGTAGGCAGAGAGCAAAAGTGAAGAGAAACAGAGCGTTTTTGTTTTGTTTTTTGTTTGCATTAGCAAAGCTGACGATTACTTTGGGATGGTAGCCAAGGTTAAAAAAGATCAATAGAAGTCAAATTGAGTGGTGTTACCTAGGAAGGAAACCTTAAAAATGGAGTTTGACATGAAAACAAATCAATGTATGCTAGGGCAAATGTCCTAGTGAAATGTCCAGGTTGTAGTTTAGCAAATGGTCAGGACTGGAACATATAGCCATGCATATTAGATATATTTTTTGTTTGTTTCTTTGTCTGTTTACTACTTGATGGGTCTTTTGATATTTCACTGAAGTATGTGCTTCAGCCGTTAAGGAAAAGCAAACTAAGGCCCTTTCTACACCTCCTGGCCTTCCGGAAGGTAGGGGTGAGGATCTTGGGATTTCCTGGTTCTGAGATCCTCTCCCTGGGTCCATGCACTCGTGTCATGTCCAGGGACGGTGCAGGCACCATTTTTAATTTATTTTTTTGAAGCAGTGGGGTTGGTTATGCAAAAGCAAGGCCCTGCTCCATTAGAAATGTGAGTTTAAAAAACAAAAAAAACCCAAACCACCCACAACCCCCTTCCCTGCCACCCACTTGTTGTAAATCACCAACGTTACAGAGGTAAGCAGGCAGGAAATGTCAATAAACAGTCAGTAGTCAAAAGCCGAAGTACCTGTCCGAAGCTGGGTCAACAATACTGGAATCAGGAAAGCATCAAAGCTAGGGTAACCATATGGAATGGAGGACAGGGCTCCTGTGTCTTTAACAGTTGTATAGAAAAGGGAATTTCAACAGGTGCCATGTGAAATTCCCTCTTCATCACAACAGTTAAAGCTGCAGGACCCCTGCCCTCTTTTGCATGTGGTCACTGTAGTATAGCTAGTGCAGCTTTAACTGTTGTGATGAAGAGGGAATTTTACCAGGTGCTGCATGGCATGCATACAAATGACACCTATTGAAATTCCCTTTTCTATGCAACTGTTAAAGATACAGGAGCCCTGTCCTCCTTTTCATATGGTCACCCTATCAAAGCATAGTCAGAGTCCAGTCCAAGGTTAGGTTAGGTTAGGTTCAGGAACAAGGACAAAAGCATGGTAGACCAATTGCTTCCAGCACTGCTCAGGGCTCCTTCCATGTCTTAAATGGGGATGATGGTGATTAGGGAATGCAGTCAGCTGCATTCGCCTGCAGCCAGCAGCTGCCTGTTCCTCTGAAGGGCCACTTCCCAAACTCTCCCAGGCTCAGCTGCTGCTCCTTCCCTCTCCATCCCAAGTTGAGGCACAACAACCTTCCCCTGATGGGTATGGAGCCATGCCACATGGCTCCATGCCCATTTCTGGTGTTGCACTTATTCATGAGTAAGCGCAGCACCAGGCAGGAAGAATCGGGTTTTCCCAGGGTTTTTTTTATCCCTGGGAAAAACCATGCACATCCCCTCCTGCCTCCTGGAGTCCCTGTGCATCATTTAGACGCACAGGGACTCAGCCATGACTGGTGTAGAAATGGCCTGAAAAAGGATTGCATGCTAAACTCAGAATTAGTGCTGCGACCAGAATTTTATGTGCCTTTTTCAAATGTTGTTTTTCATGTACATGTTTCAAATGTCGAACGCATCTTGTTTTGCTCCGTGAATCACACAGCAAGCTCAGTAATATGCAAACGTGGAAAGTGTAAACTTGGTAAATCCTGATCAGAAACAAATGGAAGCAAATTTCTCATACATCTCTCTCTGTTCTAGAGATGGAAAATGGTGCCGCTCCTTTCTAACTTCTCAATCAAGGGAAATGTCCCAAGAAGAGAAACAGGGAAACTGTGCATTCCCTGTCATCACTTTAGGCTGAAAGTGCCTTGGACATGCACTGCTTCCCCTGTTGTCTCTAATTATATTCCAAAATGTGAACCCAACAGCATGCAGCTTTGTCAAGAAAAAGAAAGGGGGGAAAAAAAAACATTTTTCGGGGGGGGGGGAATGAAAACGAGAAGCATGTGCCCAGCACCACTCTGCCATTAAAAACAGTGAGACCTGAATATGCTTCATTTGAGCTCGATTGTACCCTTATTATTGTTCTTAAGTTGAATTTTCGAAGAGATTCTGCTGCTATTTTTTTCACCACTAAATGTCACGTAAACTATTTTATTTTACACCTTGTTCTCTGCTTACTGTTTATTCTTCCTTAGGAAACAAAAACAACACACACACACACAAATATATATATATATATATATATATATATATATATATATATATATACACACACACACACACACACACACACACACACACACACACACACACACATACATGTAGTGTTATACTCAGCTTTCACATAGCCTGCACAAACTCATCATTAAATCTCTCCTGTTTGCGTGAGGTGTGCATTTAATTAAGAGAGGTGTTTTCATTTTGCAATTGGTTCAATCTTCTGAATGTAAAAACCATGGTAGGTTCAGTCAGCCTATATGTTTCTGAAGCTCACAACGAGGGATGTATGAATTTTGTGAAAACCTTTCCAACTGCATTTTGTGGATTGTCGGGTGCCTTTCAGTCTGCTGTCTGCTCATTGGCAGAATCAGCTTTCCCCAAATTTCCCAAATGCACATATGCGGAAATGCGAAAATCCTCCCAAAATTCACAAATCCCCCACTGCACATTTTTATGCTTTAGCCTATGGGAGACATGCACATTTTCAGCTGGTGTTCTTTTGTTTTACATATTTTTCTATGACTATATATGTGTAAACTTCCAGAAGCTAAAGGGGGAAGAAAGGGTTTGCAAGTCTGTAGAATCCATGTGACTCAGGAAAAGCCAGTCCTCTGCAAAATCTGCTGGTCGAATTCATAGTAATCGGAACTGATTTTATTCTGTTGTGGATTTCTTGATATCCCTAGCCTGGATACAGCCATAGCTGAGAGCACCCTTCCCTCCTGTCATTGCTGTGACCTTTTGAGGGAGAGACAACAGCAGTCAAGCACTCTCCATCATGCCTGGTTTCACCCCTTGTCCTGTTACCACCTGCTTCTGCTGTGGACATCCGAGGAAGAGGAGCTAGCAGCCCTTCCTTCTGAACTTTGCAACTAAGAATCTGGTGCTTGGACTTACTTTTTTCCTCCTCCCTCCCAATCGTCTTTCCTTTTGTATCATGTCTTTTAGGTTGTAAACCTGCAGACCATAACTGTTTTAGTTTTTAGCTCTGGAAGCCACTTGGGGGGGCATGTCTACACCATGCTATTATCCAAGGATCAGCTCAGGAGCATCCCTGTGCATCCATATGACACACAGGGGATCCTGGGGGCAACCAGGGTCAGGCAGAGACTTTCTGCAAGATAACTGAGATGTCGGTTATCCCAATTTTTCCCAACGGTCTCAGGAAGATCCTGAGCTCCGCGGGTATGTGGACACTTGTCCCAGCTTCTTCCCACCTTCTCCGACTTTCAAAACAGGCATGGAGCTGTTCAAGGGGGGTTCCATGCCCTTTGGGGGGCAGCAATTTTGCCATCTCTGCAGTTTGTTTTTTTTTAACTTATCTTTTTCCCGAGATTGGGGCCATGCAACCAGCTCTTCTTCTTTTCTTTCTTTTTTTAAAAATGGCACCTGCAATGTCCATCTTCCTTTCCAGGATGTTGTATAGAAGCTGGGGGAGGATCGCAGAAGCAGGTAAGTCCCTGATCCTCCCTCCTGTTACACCCTTAGGTGTAGATGATCCTTGGGAATCTTTCTTTGTTGAAGGAAGGAATAAAATAAAAATGCTTTTAATGAATGAATGAATGAATCCCGACATGGAATTTACTTTTCTCCATTGCCACTGCAGATTAAGGGGAACAAAAGCCAATCAAGAGCAATGTTTGCTGAATAAATGATGCATTTGCATCATCTTTTGTAGCACCATCTAAATACCCCACCAAAACAGGGCTTTGGTGCTGACAAAAATATTTCCAGAAATGCTCTGGCCTAGTCTAACTTCAACAGGACTGCTCTATTTCTAAACAAACTGGTCTTTGATATGATGGTGAATGACGGAGAAATGTATGATGGCTTGAAACAACTGAAACTAATTGGTCCTTGCTTCTAAACATCCCCAACAACTTTTTTTTTTTTGAAATTTCAGAGTTCTTCCACAGAAAGCATAAGGTTAAGATTGGATCTGAGCATTAGTTAGATGGTGCTGAAGCATACATCAGTCTTAATGCTTTTGGGAGGTGGATTGAATTCTCAAATTGCCCTCATTATAGTGAATCACAATGGTGATTAATAACTTTGCTTAATTACAATCTATTTTCTTTAAATATAGCATCCTCGTGAGCTTTTGAAGGAGATTTAGCTGCTTGAAGTGGGAGATTTGCTGGAACAGGGATGAGTCATTCTTGATCCAAAGACATTCAAAGAGTGTGAGAGATGAGACAGAGTTTCAGTTTGGAGAATTCTGGAAACTTTAAACACACACTTACACACACACACACACACACACACACACACACACCCCACTAACCTGCAATGTCGTGATATGCTTTAATCTTACCAGCACTAAAATAGCCAATGCATTCTATACATAAGAGCATGAGAAGAGCCCTGCTGGATCAGACTGAGGGTCTATCTAGTCCAGCACTCTGTTCACACAGTGGCCAACCAGCTGTCAACCAGGGACCAACAAAGCAGGACACAGTGCAACAACATCCTCCCACCCATGTTCCCCAGCAACTGGTGTTTCTTATTGCCTCTGATACGAAGGTAGCACATATCCATCAGGACTAGTAGCCATTGATAGCCTCCTCCTCCAAGAAAGTATCCAAACCCATCTTGTGGTAGTGAATTCCATAGTTTAACTATGTGCTGTGTAAAGAAGTGCTTCCTTTTAACTGGGATGCCCTTGGGTTCTAGTATTATGGGAGAGGGCGAAAAATGTCTCCCTATCCACATTCTCCACACCATGCATAATTTTGTACACAATACAGAATTTCTATAACCATGCAAAATTTCTAGAACAAAATGTTATAGAAAATGTTCTCCAAGATTTGAATAGTGTGATGCATTTAATTAAAGGGAGATAGGGGGAAACACCTTTAGGGCATAATCCTATGCATGTTTAGACAGAAACAAGATCTATCATTTCCAGTATTCCCCAGCCAGCAATGATAGCTAGGGCATGCTTGGAGTTGTTGGACTTTATTTTTGTCTAAACGTGCATAGAATTACACCTATATTGGCCCAAGCAAGTCAATATGTATTTTGCTGATGAAAATACAACATACATATGATAACAGGCATGCCGCAAAAATTAGTAAATGGTTCATTCATAGATCCAGTCTACTAGGTTCATAATTCTTGAATACATACAACCCTAAGCCTTAATCTGACAAACTTTAATATCTTTGAAACTCGAACCAAGATTGATTACAAGTTAATTTATATTTTCAGTTCCTGGTTGGTCTGCATGACTAAAGCATCCAAAGTTTGCCATTTTGTGCATGCTCTGAGGTTGGTTGCTGTTAGCCTTTAGTTCATGAAGGAAAGGGCTTGAGAATGTACCCTGCGTAGCCATGAACAGTGTGAGAAGGCTCCATTATTGGTGTTCAGCAGAACCACAGCATGGGAAAAACGATTTTTAAAAACCATCTCTGCCATCATGCTCTTGTCTTGATCCTGTTTTTCCCCATTCCTCATGTTAAATGCATTCACACATTTGGCATCATATCTGTTTGGGCCTTGATGTGTACCATTTGGAAGGTTCAAGATAGATTAAGGCTGCACTCTTATAGGAGAAATATCCCATAGAACTCAATGGAACTTAATTCTGGGTAAACATGCATTGGATCTGGCTGGCTCTTTCTTCTTTTTGAAGTCCAAGAGGTAGGAGATATATATATATATATATATATATATATATATATATATATATATATATGTGTGTGTGTGTGTGTGTGTGTGTGTGTGTGTGTGTGTGTGTGTGAGAGAGAGAGAGAGAGAGAGAGAGAGAGAGAGAGAGAGAGAGAGAGTGTTTCCATCAGCAGCATAACTTATATTGTTCAGGTATTTCAAGGGCCCTAAAGGAAGTTATAAACTTCCTACAAAACACTGTCTTAATTGCCAAAGCTAACAGTGATTCAAGGAAATAAAGGCATATTAGAGTTTGTCTTTTCATATCAACTCTCATTTAATTCAACTTGACACCACATCATTATGCTGCAGAAGAAGATCACCGGGAAACTCAGAGAAAGAGAAGTTGGGAAAGAACATGAAAACAGAGTACAAGGTCTCCATGGATCTAGGATTCCTCATAGGAGAATCTGCCAATGTGTGCAACAGAAAGAATCCTTTAGAAGCATTAAACCATTTATCCTGTGAAATTTAAACACATGATTATTTTTTATAAAATATTCAACTTTTTTTTAAAAAAAAACAACCCACAGACATAAGGCTGATTCTGGGTAATGGTGATGCCATTTCTTTTTTATGGTACATAATAGAAAACAGCTGAAACAGATTAAGGGTTGTTCCAAAATACTTCAAGTATCTGCCAAGGTAATAGAACTAGCCAGTTCTTACCAATCTTTGAGATAACTCAAAATTATGGTTGTCAACCAATCTCTGAAGCTCTAGTCTAGAGCTGAGCTGAAATTTCTCAGAAGACATGTTTCCAAGACAATTTCTGAAATTCCCCCCCCCCCTAGAAAAATGCTACTCTGCATATTTTCTCCAACTACTCCCAGCCGTGTGTGTGTGTGTGTGACAAATAGGAATGTCAGAAAAATCCAAAATGGATTCAAATCACTTCACATTTCAATGAATCCAACCCATGGATTCTTCAGTGCACCAGTATCTTCTGAGTCACATGGATTCTGCAGACTTTCTTTACTAGGGGTGTGCACGGACCCCCCACTCCGCTTCTCTTCCAGATCCATGATTTGCAGATCGGGCCGCTTCGCTCCGCCCCCGCTCCGCCTATGTCTGCTCCGCTCCGCTGCGGAGCTCCGGATCCGGATCAGAGCTCCGTTTCCCCCCCCATAGGCTTGCATTGAAAGCTAAAAAAGTATACAACTTTTTTTCTGTTAAAGTCAGAAACCTCAAGTTTGGCATCATGACACCTCATGGAGGTATACACATGCACACCAAGTTTCAAGCCAATCCTATCATCCCCTGATTTTGGGGGAATTTTTGAAAATCGGGCACCCCATTCACACCTCTTTCGATAGCTCCGTCAATTTGCACGTTAGAAACCTCAAACTTGGCACCATGATAGCTTATCCAGGGATACACATGCACGCCAAGACTCAAGGCAATCCCATCATCCCCTGATTTTTGGCGGGGCTCTAAACTTTTAACTCACCCCAAATCAAGTCCCATTTTACAACTACTTCAATTTGCATGTCAGAAACCTCACCTTCGGTCCCATGACAGCTTACCCATGTGTCCACATGGACGCCAAGTTTCAAGCCAATCCCATCATCCCCGGATATTTGGGGAATTTATGGAAGTCGGACACCCCAGTATCTGCAGACTGCTCAATGGGCCCATTTCAAAGGAAATCCCAACATGCCATGAATTGGGGAGTAGAGATGAACCTAAATATGAATTTTCTTCCACACTTGAGAAATTGATTTGGAACTTGAGCACAGGAAGGACTTCTCCCCTGAGTCAAAGCAAGACACACAAAAACCATCCCTGCGAGGTGGGCAGGGGAGGAGGGAGGGAAGGCAGGCAGGCAGCAGACATTTCTGGGGCACAAGGAAGTGAGCTAAGGATAGTTTCAAAGCCAGTAATGCATATAAAATGGAACAAATAAATAAATAAATAAACAAAGGAGGGGTGGAATTAAAAGCATCAGTGTTGCTGAATAAACAACAAGAAGAATTTTTTTTAAAAAGGCTATATTTGTCTTTTACCAGTAAGAGGGGAGTGGACGTGCCCAAGGGGAGGGGGAATCATCTGCCAATTTGACTGGTCCTGTCTAGGTACCAGTCTTTAAGAAGCAAACGATCACTTCAACTCATGATAGGCATTCTCTCCAGTGATTTACCTTTGGAGGGCTCTGATGGCCCTCCAAGGACAGGAGAGTGCACTGGGCACTCCGAAGTTACCCATTTTGCCTATCCCCTCCACCAACTTTGGGATCATGTGATCATGACCGGGAGTTGACTCTGCCCCTCAGCCCTTCGAAAAAGGTACATTTTACCCGATTTTTCCAAAAATTCTAGCAAGCGAACCGCAGCACGCAGAGAGCTGAGAGTAGGCTCAAAATGACCCCCAGCCATGACTTTCTAAGCACAAGAAGTTTCAGAAAGATAGCTTAAAAAACAACACAGTTATCCCCTATTCTTTTCCACAATGCAATCCTATGGGCGAAATTTTTCAAAATGGTGATCGGATCGGTCCGCGAAAAGAGAAGCGCTCCGCGTATGGGCGCTTCTCTTTGCCGTGGTTCTACGGGTCCCCGGTCCGCTTCTACTCCGCCTCTTAGCAGGCCAATTCGCTTCTGATTCTCCGCTTCTAATCGGAGCGGAGTACATCCCTATTGTTTACCACTTTTTATTTTCCAGAATTGTACACAAATTTAGTCATACAAAAGTGTGGAAATTACTGAAAAATACACTAATATATACACCATTTAAACACACACACACACACACACAAAGTTTTATACATCTCTGATCTCTTTTCAGTTTCTGATATGTAGCACATTTTTGTGTGTGCTCTGCTTATTGATTTTAAACTGAGCTAAGAAAAAATACACAAAATGTTACATGCTAGTGAAAGTCATTTAAATTGCAGTTAGGTTTTTTTTTGGTGCACTTTCTTGAAGGGGAAAAAATCGGATTCCATCAGTTAGTGAATGATGAAAAGAAAGACACCTGACAATCAAAATCTGTACATCCTTAGAAACAAATCCCAGCCCATACCCTGATACACACACACACACACACACTGCCCTGGAATGATGCTAGGTCTGGGGTATTGTGAGAATGCAAAATGGTAGCCAAGTTGCCAAGCGAACTGCTACTACTGCTGCCATTTACAGCAGTAGCAGCATTAGGAACAGGAACAGCAAACCCCCAAAATCTCTTAGGACAAAATCAAATACCTGTGCTACTGCCACTGCTAAGATGAGCCCACTTCTGTGAAGCTGCTGGAGAATTTCTCCTCCCCCTGGAGATGTTGGGTGAAATGCCCCCCCACACACAAACACACACACACACACACACACACACACCACACTTCTCTGTCTACAGATAGGATGGACAATTTTGAGAGGGCATTTGTGCTTTGCTCTGCCTGAGGCACAGAACATGAGGGAAATAAGTGCTCACACGCGGTTTACTTTTTTTAAAAAAAATCCTTTGGCCATCCCACCTGTCTGAGATTCTACGTTAACACGTAAGCATATTTCATATCCAGCAGGTCTATGAAATTTCCACAATCCACTTGTTGGGAGTTTTCACAAGAAGGTTGAGGATGGCATGTCTTATTCTCCTTCAGGTGCAAAGCTGTATTTTTCTCTTTGTTTAAAAATGTCACATATATTTTTCTATCCAGGATAATATATGAAATAATAATTGGCTATTTGTCTCTCTCTGAAAAGGCATCCATTGGTGGAAACTGTTCATTGCATTCAGGAAGCTGAAGGGAAAATTGGTAGATGTGCTAAGTGAGTTAGCAAAATAAAGACATATTGCAATGGCTGTTGGTGTGGGTGTAAATGGGTTTCCTACACTGTGAAAGCAGAAATTATAGCACTGGCTGCCAGAGTAGCCCTCTTTAGGCATTCACCAAAGAGGCCTTTATTATAATCCTGGAGGTCAACCCCTTCCCTTGACCTGCCATTATTATTATTATTATTATTATTATTATTATTATTATTATTATTTTATTACATTAATATACCCCCATAGTCAAAGCTCTCTGGGCTGTTTACAAAGGTTAAAACACTGAACATTAAAAAAAGATATACAAAATTTAAAACCATAAAAAGCATAAAAACAGATTAGATAATATACATTTAAAACAACTATTCTGGGTCAATTAAAACTCAACCTATGCTCTTAAATGCCTGGGAGAAGAGAAAAGTCTTGACCTGGTGCCAAAAAGATAACAATGTTGGCACCAGGCAAGCCTCGTCAGGGAGATCATTCCATAATTGTGGGGGCCACCACTGAAAAGACCATCTCCCTTGTTGCCATCCTCCGAGCTTCCCTCAGAGTAGACACCTGGAGGAAGACCTTAGACGTTGACTGTAGTGTTGACAAGGAAGCTCTGCGAGGCTGTTGTTACCAGAGAGACTTGCCTGGTGCCTACATTGGTCTTTTCAACACCAGGTGAAGACCTTTTTTTTAATCATCATCATCATCATCATCATCATCATCATCATCCTAGACTCTTTAGTCCTTCTGTTATTTTTTGCTTTTCAAATGTGTTGAAGACCCTGTTCACTCACTTGAGGCCATGGCTAGACCTACCTGGTCTAGTGTGACGGGGGTGAGGATCTCACAATGTGGTTATCGTGAGATCTCCCCTCTGTCTACACGCAGTGCATGACATCCTAGGAGGAACAGGACGTCATGCCCACCATTTTGTTTTTTGTTTTTAAAGGGGACGGAGTGCACGAGCGGTTGTGGGGAAAAGGGTAAGTTTTTTTAAAATAATAATAATAATAATAATTTCCCCACTCCTACCCCCACACACACCCCAATGGGCACAGAGCTCCTGAGGAGCTCTGTGCCCCATGCCCAGCTCCCAGCTCCTAGCGGTTACTTGCAAGGAGTAACCAGGACAAACTGTGATGCCCGCCCACACGTTCTGCAGTCTCGGGATCATCCCAAGACCATGGAAAAAGCAGGCTAAAAGGGTAGGGCAAAATCCCAGGGAAATGGAGGGGTCATCCCTCCCTGCCCCCAGGATCCCCTGTGTGTCATCTGGATGCACAAGGATGATCCTGGGTTGATCCCCGGGATAAGCCTTCATCTAGTCATGGCGTAAGCCAGCATGGTTAAGCATTTTGAGCTAAACATTATGGCTTAGCATGTCATGTGAACCACTCCTAACCATGGTGGCTACATAACCATGGTTTAAACACCCTCACTAACCATTTGCTGAAAACAGGTTAGCGGCCTAACCATGTTGTCTGAACAGGCCGATTATGTTTCTAGATCCAGTGGAGGCTGGTGGTTCTCATTTCAGTGGAGCTATGATTCCATTCTGGGTTTCAGTCAGAACTAGCCAGACCATTAGAGGAACTATCCAAGGTGCTGAACTCATTTGGGGAGAGATACGATTCAGCACCTTAGATAGCTTCTAATGTTCTTATGAGTTCTGTCTGGTTCCGACTAAAACCCAGAATGGAATCACAGCCCCACCAAAATTGGAGCCACCGCCATGGTTATGTAGCCACCATGGTTAGGAGTTTCAGGCAGGATTCTTTCCTTGCCCTAACTTGAGAAACCAGGAATTGAACCTGGAACCTTCTGCATGCTAAGCATGTGCTCTATCATTGAGACACATTCCCTCCTTTTACTGGCTTATACTTCTGCCTTATAAATGTATACTTTCTTCTATATTTATTTTGCAGTGTGACCATTATAGATGACAGGTGTGATCATCCTAGTTAGATATGGATGAGAGTTTTATGAGAAATACTTCTGGTGTTTTTTGTTTGTTTGTTTGTTTGTTTTTTACAATTTTGGTTTGAGCAGGAGGTGCTACAAACACATTTGTGTATTCTGACAGTCTGCCAGCCCGTTTGCTGTACCATTGCTCCTTGGAGATTAAAGATCCAGATCTGCAGGGACATTTCTTTTCCTATCAGCCAGAGAAATTGGGACACTTTGTGAACCTGTACAACCTTTGCAACTGGATTTCTGTCTACCCAAAGGCAATTTTGGACAAATCTAGCTCCATTAGTATCCCAGGAAACTTGCTCTTCTCTTCTGAGTGGCCTGTGTGCTTCTCAACTGCCAGAAGGCATCTTTTGAAAGAATTGAGGATCCTTTTCTGAATGAACCATTGGCATATTATGTATTCCATTGTTTGTGCTTTGAGTAAAGGAATAATGTTGTCCTGAACAAATATTCCAGAGCAGACCAAACCAGCAGAGAAAAGAAGAGATTCTGAAATACCCAGTCAAAAGATTTTGGATTCAATCCAGTATTTCCAGCATGTTATGAAGTGGTGTAGTGGAACCAGGTTTCACAAGCCTGAAACACCCGTACTTCTTCATTAGCAGGGATGCTGACATCATCTGCCACCCGCCTCAGACTCCCCTGTTCCCTCTGAGCTTAGCTGCAATCCTCACAGGGGGTGGGGGTGGGGAATGGATTTTCCCAGGAACCATAAATTATTGTGAGCTATCCCTGCTGCAATGGAAAGCATTTTGGGATGGCTTCCTCTTAAATGAATGGGCAATTATGACCACTAGCTTTATCAAAGACCTGCTCCTGGTAGAGATGAAGGGTTTGTCTACACCTAAGGGAGTAAAAGGATGGAGCGGGGAGGATCGCAGACTTACCTGATTCTGTGATCCTCCCCCAGTGCAACATCCCAGAAGTAAGGAGGAACATCACGGCCACCTTTTCTTCTGCCAGAAGAGGAGCCATGCGCACGGCAATACTGAAAAGTAAAAAAAACAACAACACTGCGCCCCAACCCCTTCACAATCCTGGGGATGGTGAAATTGCTGCCCTCACACCCCTATGGACATGGAGCCAACCTGTGCCATTCCATGCCCATTTCAGGCACTGCTGTCCTCAGGATGGTGAAAATTGGGATGACTGGGACCATGGGGAAAATTGGGATGACTGGGCACTCCTGCCACAAGTGTGGACTTCCCCCCCCCCCCAAAAAAAAACACACCTGAGCACTCACAACACTCCAGCAAGCACTCAGCAGCCACCCATTTCCAAAATCGCCCACTTCCCTTTCCTGCATCAATGGCAGTGCATGACTTCGGCCAGCTGGAGGGAGTGCAGCAGCCGAGTACTCACCAGGGCCTTGCACACCTCTGAGGCTTGTGAGGCCTGGTGAGCAGTGAGGGGGCTGCCTTGGCAGGCCGAGCACCCACTAAGGCAAGCGCAGGTGCAATCGCTCACCCCTACATACTACCTCTTATAGTTGGTTGCCTGTGGGCTTCATTCTAAATTGCTAAATTCTAACTTGTGGTGTGTGTTTTATAAGAACGTACCAAAATTTGCAAATGTCTTCCTAAGCAGGAACAAAAGAATTTGAACTTGAAAAACAAAATGGAATGTGGGAGAAGTTGAAGTGACAAATCCATCCATCCCGGCAGAGGTTTTGAATGCTTAGCTCTTAAAAAAAAATGGGTTTGAATCCCTGTGTAGTCAACCACGTTTGTGGTGCTGAATGAGTGTAGTCACTCCTCACAGACTCCTCATCTTTAACAACTATGTGCATGGCAGGTAGGAAAAACATGGTCCTCTCCATGCTGAGAATAGCTGTACCTTTCGAATTTGACCAGCGCAGATAGTTGAGAATTTTGTTTTGATTCGTGTGTGTTTTTGTTAAGAGTTTATCCAAACTCCCTTTTTTCATATACAGGATGAAAAGAACATGAGATTTAAGAATTGTGATTAGGAATGTTCAAATCAGCAAAACATGAGCTCAGCAAAGCTCTCCAAATGCCATCCAAATGCTCTCCAAATGCCATCTCTAAGCTGGTTCCAACATGGATCCATTACAGACTCCAAGCTTTGGGGTTTTGTTTTTGTTTTTTGCATGAAAAATTGTGCATATCTTCATGCATATTTTTTTAAAAACACATGCATCAGTTGTTCACATCTTTGAACTGCATGCATTCTTCTCCCATTGACTGAGATGTATTTGTTTGCATTTTTAAAAGAAAGTGGTTTTATTTATGTGCTTCTTTCAAATGTATGCATGCTATCAAATGCACTTGTTTTGGTCCATGAATGGCTTTGCAAGCTCAGAAATGCAAAGACTTCGACCATAGGTGGTGTCCAAGTCTGCACTTCATCCGGAAGGCGTGAACCAGGCAAACTCCTGATCAAATTCAAACCGAAACAGTTTTCTCACGCATCCTTAAATGTGAGTTCAGGAGAGAGAGAACTAAGGCTATTTCTACACCTCCCAGCATTTTGGGAGGGAGGGGGGAGGCTCTCACAATATCCTGATTGTGAGAGCCTCCCCCAGCATGCACACAAAGAGTGTGACATCCTGGGAGGAAGTAGGGACACCGTGGGAGCCTTTTTTCTTTTCTTTTTTTAAAGCAGTGGGGCCGGTCGCAGCACCGTGAGGCCCTGCTCCACTGAAAATGTAAGGTTTTTTTAAAAAACAAAACAAAACACAAACCGAAATTCCCCTCCCCCCCCCGCATCCACTCCCAGCCATCTCAGGGGTGGCAAAATTGCTGCCACCTCGTCCCCTGATGGGCTATCACATGGCTCTGTGCCCATTTCTGGTGGCACACTTACTCCTGAATAAGCATGGCACCAGGTGGGACAGGTGCTCACACCTCGCACGATATTGGGACAATCCCGAGACCGCACGAAGAATGGGGTTTTCCCAGGGTTTCTTTATCCCTGGGGAAAAAAGGTGGCCATCCCCTCCTGCCCCTGGGAGTCCCTGTGTGTCATTTGGACTCAGCCATGGCCAGCCCAGACTATTGGGCTGGTGTAGAAACAGCCTCAGGGATCTGCTCATCCCTTGATAGGAGTCCAACAACACCTGGAGGGACACAGGTTTCCCTAGATGGACAAATAATTTCTCCTGATATAAGGCAAGTATCCTATATTCCTTGACAAGAGAAGAAAATGATTTAAAGAAAATGTTTTCTATAAAAGCAGGCTGTTCCTGAACTCCTGGGTCTCCCTGAGATGCAAGCCAGCACAAAGTGGCATTTAAAAAGGAGCACGTACATCTGATATGTACACCCAGTAAGCCATCTTCTAACTCTTTTCTCCTTTCAGCTCCCAAGCGCCCATGGCTTGCAGTGAAAGCAACTTATGAAAATAAATAATAATCATAGTGGTAATGTTTACATTTCAAAAATGTCCCCCCTGTGTTAACAGAACAGAAGGAACAGCAGAGAACAGCAGTCACTTATGACAGCTGTGCTCATTATTACTGCATACCTCTTGCACTGTGCCTGACCAGCAATTATTTCCCGCTGGGGTAAGCAGTAAGTGAAAGAGTGTCTAATTTTCTTGCTATCTGTTTTTCTTTTAGTCCTCGTCTGGCTCATTTTGACTTCCAGCAAGTGGCAAGTGCAGTTGTGACAATTTGTGATGTCGGCACCTCTATTTTATTATTATTGCTGAGGGATTATTGCACGTGCTATGGCATTTAGGCCATGGGGTTCCACAGGGCTCTATTTTATCCCCTATGCTGTTTAACATTTACATGAAACCGCTGGGAGCGGTTATGCAGAGATGTGGGTTGAGCTGTCATCAATATGTGGATGACACCCAGCTCTACCTCTCCTTTTCATCAAACCCTGTCACTTGAGGCACAGGTGAACTCAGTGGCAAAGAGCACCTTTTATCAGCTTAGGCTGATATACCAACTGCGCCCTTATCTGGACAGTGATAGCCTAGCTACAGTTATCCATGCTCTGATAACCTCTCGTTTGGATTACTGCAATGCGTTATACGTGGGGCTGCCTTTGAAAATGGTCCGGAAACTTCAGCTGGTACAAAACAGGGCAGCCCGTTTACTAACAGGGACTGGCTGGCGAGATCACATTACGCCAGTCCTTTTACAACTTCATTGGCTGCCAGTCCAGGTCCGGGCCCGATTCAAAGTGCTGGTATTGACATTTAAAGCCCTAAACGGTTTGGGGCCAGGTTATTTGAAGGAACGCCTCCTCCCATATGTACCTACCCGGACCTTAAGATCATCTACAGGGGCCCTTCTCCGTGAGCCCCTGCCAAAGGAAGTGAGGCAGGTGGCTACTAGGAGGAGGGCTTTCTCCGTTGTGGCACCCCGGTTGTGGAATGAGCTCCCCAGAGAGGTCCGCCTGGCGCCTACACTGTACTCCTTTCGTCGCCAGCTGAAGACCTTTTTATTCACTCAGTATTTTAACACTTAATTTTAACTTAAATTTAAATTATACTGTTTTAACTCTGTATTTTAACCTTATATCAATTTTGCTGCGTGGTTTTATACTGGTTGTGCTTTTTATATTGTATTTTGTATTTGTATTTTTAACTTGTTGGTTGTTTTATGATGATTTTAATTTTTGTGAACCGCCCAGAGAGCTTCGGCTATTGGGCGGTATAAAAATGTAATAAATAAATAAATAAAATAAATAAATAAATAAAAGGCAGTGGCTGTACTGAATCAGTGCCTGAGCATGGTAATGGACTGGATGAGGGCCAATAAACTGAGACTCAATCCAGACAAGACAGAGGTACTGTTAGCGGGTGGTTCATCTGTCCAGCTAGGTGATGTTCACCCTGTTCTGGACGGGGTTGCACTCCCCCTAAAGGATCAGGTTCATACTTTGGGAGTTCTCCTGGGTCCAGAACTGTCACTTGAGGCACAGGTGAACTCAGTGGCAAAGAGCACCTTTTATCAGCTTAGGCTGATATACCAGTTGCGTCCTTTTCTGGACAGAGATAGCCTAGCTACAGTTATCCATGCTCTGATAACCTCTCGTTTGGATTACTGCAATGCGTTATACGTGGGGCTGCCTTTGAAAACGGTCCGGAAGCTTCAGCTGGTACAAAACAGGGCAGCCCGTTTACTAACAGGGACTGGCTGGCGAGATCACATTACGCCAGTCCTTTTACAACTTCATTGGCTGCCAGTCCAGGTCCGGGCCCGATTCAAAGTGCTGGTATTGACATTTAAAGCCCTAAACGGTTTGGGGCCAGGTTATTTGAAGGAACGCCTCCTCCCATATGTACCTACCCGGACCTTAAGATCATCTACAGGGGCCCTTCTCCGTGAGCCCCTGCCAAAGGAAGTGAGGCAGGTGGCTACTAGGAGGAGGGCTTTCTCCGTTGTGGCACCCCGGTTGTGGAATGAGCTCCCCAGAGAGGTCCGCCTGGCGCCTACACTGTACTCCTTTCGTCGCCAGCTGAAGACCTTTTTATTCACTCAGTATTTTAACACTTAATTTTAACTTAAATTTAAATTATACTGTTTTAACTCTGTATTTTAACCTTATATCAATTTTGCTGCGTGGTTTTATACTGGTTGTGCTTTTTATATTGTATTTTGTATTTGTATTTTTAACTTGTTGGTTGTTTTATGATGATTTTAATTTTTGTGAACCGCCCAGAGAGCTTCGGCTATTGGGCGGTATAAAAATGTAATAAATAAATAAATAAAATAAATAAATAAATAAAAGGCAGTGGCTGTACTGAATCAGTGCCTGAGCATGGTAATGGACTGGATGAGGGCCAATAAACTGAGACTCAATCCAGACAAGACAGAGGTACTGTTAGCGGGTGGTTCATCTGTCCAGCTAGGTGATGTTCACCCTGTTCTGGACGGGGTTGCACTCCCCCTAAAGGATCAGGTTCATACTTTGGGAGTTCTCCTGGGTCCAGAACTGTCACTTGAGGCACAGGTGAACTCAGTGGCAAAGAGCACCTTTTATCAGCTTAGGCTGATATACCAGTTGCGTCCTTTTCTGGACAGAGATAGCCTAGCTACAGTTATCCATGCTCTCATAACCGCTCTTTTGGATTACTGAAATGCGTTATATGTAGGGCTACCTTTGAAAACAGTCCAGAAACTTCAACTGGTACAAAACAGGACAGCACATTTACTAACAGGGACTGGCCAACGAGACCACATCACGCCAGTCCTTTTCCAACTTCACTGGCTGCCAGTCCAGGTCTGGTATTAACATTTAAAGCCCTAAACGGCTTGGGGCCAGGCTATCTGAAGGAATGCCACCTCCCATATGTACCTGCCCGGACCCTAAGGTCATCCTCGGGGTCCTTCTCCACGAGCCCCTGCCAAAGGAAGTGAGGCAGGTGGCTACCAGGAGGAGGGCCTTCTCTGCTGTGGCACCCTGGATGTGGAATGAGCTCCCTAAGGAGGTTTGCTTGGCACCTACACTATACTCTTTTAGACACCAGGTGAAGACCTTTTTATTCTCTCAGTATTTTAATAGTCTATAAATTAATTTTAACTTTGCTGTTTTAAATTTGTATTTTAAATTTGTATTTCTGCACCACTGCTGATTTTATCCTGGTTGTGCTTTTGTATTGTATTTTATATCACGTTTTTATACTATTTGTTTTATACTTTGAATGGTTTTAATTTTTGTGAATCACCCAGGGAGCTTCAGCTATTGGGTGGTATAGAAATGAAATAAATTTTATTATTATTATTATTATTATTATTATTATTATTATTATTATTATTATTATTTTATATCCCACCATTTGCCAAATGCTGAGCCTCAAGGCAGCATTACAAAATTTAAAACATATACATTTAAAACCTATAAATAGAAATATACAAAAGTTAAAAATATATTAAATCTGTTCCAATATTGAAACATTGAAAACGACAAATTTAAAAGTTCTTGGCAAAGATGGAGGTCCAGATTATTCACCTCATTCAATCAGGTGTGAGGGGGCTCCCATCAAAGTACACTCAGGTGGGCCAACAAGTGTGCCTTAACAGCAGTGGTGCCAGCAGATGGTACCAATGCTATCCCAGTACCACAATTTGCAGTGAGCGGCTGTGAGTTGATTGACTTTGTAATGGCCTGTAATCCCCCAAGGTAGTGTCCCCCCAGCCCATTGTGGGCAATTGAAGTTCCCAGCTGCCCATTGCTGCTACTTGGTAAGCTTATCATTAACAAGGAGCAGGACCAACCCAAGACAATTTGCTACCTGAGGCAAAGGGCAAGATGGTGCGTAAATTCCACATCCTGAAGATGACTGAGCTGGTAGTTGAGTCATACTTTGACATTGGCCAGCATCCTCCACTGCACCTGAGGCAGCAGGCTAATTTGTTAGGCACATGGCAGGCCTTCAACTCCTTGCATTTACTCTGCACCCTCTTGGACCTCTTATGCTCACTATAGGGTGGCCATGTGTCCTGCTTTATTGATGACAGTCCTCTATTTGAAGTTCCATCAGAGGCTAGTCCTCTACTTGAAGGCTTCCTGTATTTAAAGGTCCTTCCAGTCCAAGTTACATTTCAAAATAAAGGACCACCAGAAGGGAGAGTCAGCAGGGGCCTTGAAGTTGTTCATCAGCTGGGAGCACCAGGACAGCAGAATTCCCCACTACAGTGAGATGTATTGGGTTTCTCTTTACAGTGCAGTAGTTATTTCTAAAAATCTCACTATATAAATTAGAATATGCAATTTTTGCACAACCCTGTTGTTGATGTTGTTGTTGTTGTTTTGGCAATCCATGCCCACTTCTTTTGCCAATGTGTAACTGGCCACCCTGTCGCACAATCAGTGTACTGTAGTGTGTTGAGAACCCACATTCTTCCCCACAGGGCACTGTTGGATATTTCTGGAATCGTTAAGGCCTCCACCTAAGGTTGCATCAATTTTGTGAAATCTGTTCCATCTGCATTTCATGGATTTGTCAGGTGCCTTTTGTTCCAGGTCTACTCATTGACAGAATCTGATATTTTTTTCCAATTTCCTCAATTTGCACAAATTTGCACTTGCAAAAATCCCACCCAAATTGCACAAATCTTCCTAAAATGTGCATTGTCATGCTTTAGCCTATGGGGAAATGCACAATTTGGCTGGCATTTTTATTTTTATTTTTTTACATATTTATTTACATAACACTAAATTTGCATAAAATTCCAGAAAGTTTTTTTAAAAAATGGTACACAGGTCTGCAGAATCAGTGCAACTTGAGAAAAGCCGGTCTGCTGCAGAATCCATGGGTCAGATTCAGAGAAATCCAAATTTATTTTATTCCATTGCCAATTTCTCTGCCCCTAAAAAGATGGCCACCTGAGAATGAACTTTTTTCTTGTCTACTTCTCCATGGTACATTTGCACATTTATATTTGGCAGCTGTTTAGATGTCCTTTTAAATACATAAATCTGTCAATGATAGGTGCAGCTAACCGTGATGCGCTTTCAAAGAGATTCAGTGAACCTGGATTTTCTCTCTAGAAGATGTCCTAGCTTTGTGCCTCCATATGAATGTGCCACAAAATCTACAGCAGACATGCCTCACCACTGATACCAGAGATGTCTATATGTGCTGCTCCCACAATTTAGACTTCTAAACATGTGTGCCAGGCCAATCCACATGAATATCATCAGGTGCCTTCAGAGGATATAAGAATACGTATATATGAGTGGATTTGGTCTGAAGTGAAATTTGAAGCACTTTTGTGCAGAATATCTGAGGAATTTAGATTAGCAACATTTCTCATGGATGTTTGATGCATACTTCTAGGGCCACAGCTGGAGTCTCCATCTAGGTCATGAAAAGGGCAGGTTACATCTCTGTTCACTTTAGCTGTGCTTCTCCCTCTGTGGAGCGAACACCATTCCCTATATTCAGACTCAGAGTTGCTGATAGTTAACTACTGCTGTTAACGTAATATTCCTGCAGATTCAAACTGAGCCTTCAAACACAATCCGATCGCCCCGCCCTACTGTGAATCTGCTGAGATCCCAGCTTTCGCAAAGCCTGAGAAGCGACAGGCGAGGTTATGTGTGAAAATTAAAGCTCAATTGACATCTTCCTGCTGGGGCCATTTGCTGTCCCCCCTTAGGACTGCTGAACTTCTGATCTGTTCCTTTCTGGTCCCATAATAGCCATCTGTTAATAGTTGAAACGGTTACACTGGGAACAAGAGGGTGTTCCCAGAGATATCAGAGCAGGTTATGCCAGCATAAACATGTGCCTCATCATCTCTGGGGCCCAATAATGCCAGAATGCTCTGCAGAACTATTTCTGCAGTGGGACATGGCATAATGAAAAACACTTCGCACAGCCATCTGGACTGTGCCAACAAAGCTCCTCAACGCTGAATACTCTTTCTCAAGCAGGGAGTGTGGAGGCACTCGGTTATACTGGGGTGGAACAACTCCACCCACTCACCCCACTTGCCTGATGTCAAAAACACCCAAGGCTTTGCTGTAGCAATAGAGCACATAGGGTGACCATATGACCGGATTTTGATGGCAAATCCGGGAGGGGGAGGGGAAATCCGGATTTTTTTCCAAGAGCAGCTCTAATGGGAATTAACAAAAATGCTTATAACTCCGTCATTTGTTAAGATAAAGACATGAAACTTGGCACAATGGTAGCTCTTAGGAAGGGCTTTAGTCATACCAAATTTGAAACAGATCTGTTCATCCATTGATTTTTTAGGAATTTTTTAAAATTTGAGGTTTTCAAATTATTATTTTTTAAATCGTCATTTTTAAAGATAAAGAGATGAAACTTTGCACCATAAAAGGATTTAGGTAGAGTTTTAGCCACACCAAACTTGAAAGAGATCCGTTCATCCATTGATTTTTTAGGAATTTTTTAAAAATTGAGGTTTTCAAATTATTATTTTTAAAATCATCATTTTTAAAGATAAAGAGACGAAACTTTGTACCATGATAGGATTTAGGTACAGCTTTAGCCACACCAAATTTGAAAGAGATCTGTTCATCTATTGATTTTTTTAGGATTTTTTTTAAAAATGAGGTTTTAAAATTATTATTTTTTCAACTGTCATTTTTAAAGATAAAGAGCTGAAAGTTGGCACCATGATAGCTTTTAGGTAGAGCTTTAGCCATACCAAATTTGAAACAGATCTGGGGCCAGTAGCAAACCCTGTTAACAACAACAGCTTGCAATGAGTGAATATACAGTCAGAAAAGATATTTGAGGGAAGGGGAGAATGTAACACACAGAGTATAGCAAAAGCGTCAAAGTACAAACCTACAAAAGTAGGAGTGAGTGAAGTTAATTTCAGATACATTGAATCTCTCACTTGTTCTTTATTTCAGTGATTTTAACATTAAGATGTTATGAAGAACAGATTTGACTTAAATGTGTGCTGTAAAATCAGACATGTGACCAAGGCTATGTTCGGGTGGGCACGCCCCCTTGGTGCTGGACACGCCCCCTTGGGGGCGACCATGTTGTCCTCCTTTTTGGTTTCCAAAATATGGTCACCCTAGAGCACGGGTGGGCAGCCTGGGGCCCTCGAGATCAGGATTGGGGAACCTCAGGACCAGGGGCCAAATCCAGCCCTCCTGGAGTCTTAATCCAACCCTTTGTGTTTCCCCAGATGGCCACACCCATTCCCTGAGCTCCACCTCCTTTCCCCAACCACCAATCACTTCTAGTTTCTTGGCTTTTGTTCAGTTTCCTACCCGATTCAAAAAGGTTGAAATCCCTCTCTTAAGGCCTAGTTACTTACTGGCAATAAGAAGTTTAAGCTACAATATGCTTTCCCCCCCCACCTTATTTTGGCCGCTCTTTTGCCTTCTGCTTCAACCCCACCTACCACTGGAATGTGGCTCTTCCCCTTAGGCTAAAAGCAGATTCCCACCTCTGCTGTAGTTGTTTTGGCCTACAACTCTTACCATCCGTCACTATATGCTGGCTAGGGCTGATGGCAATTGTCGGCCAAAACATCTGGAGGACCACAAGTTACCTCCTCCCTCCTCCTCTGCAATACAGTCTGATCAGAAAAGGAAACGCTATGTCAGACACCATGTCATGCTTGGGAGAAATGAAGAAAAAAGGTAACTGGAGAGTCACTGTAGCTTTGTGTCTAGAATTTCAAGGTAGAACTGGGAAGACCCAAGTTCAAATTAGCACTCAACCAGGAAGCTCACTGTGTGATGTTGGAAAAGTCACTCTCCCCCAATCTAACCTTCATCACAGTGTTGTTGTGATTCTAAAATAGTGTGGGTGGGGGACAAAAGTATATAGCCCTGAGTTCTTTGAGGGAAGGACAGAATTTAAAATGTCAGCGATCCTGTTCAGACAACATGCTAAGCCACAATAGTTAAGCATCTTGAGCTAAACACTGTGGTTTAGTGTGTCATTTGAACCATGACCTAGCATGTCGTGTGAACCGTTCCTAACCATGGTGGCTCCATAACTACAATTTAAACATGATTATTAACCATTTGCTGCAAAAGGGCTAGTGGCCCAACCATGGCTTAGTGTGTTGTCTGAACAGGCCCACAGATGTGCAGCACTGTTTGTGGCAAGGGGAGCACTTTAAAGGCCACAGAGAAGTGGAAAGGGATCCTGCAGCCAATTCAGAAAGCAAAGGAACAACACACTGGGGGAAGGCCATAAGGATTCATCTGGGGATCTAACCCTCCTAACTGCCCTTGAAAATCCCATAGATTTGACACTGGATAGAGCATGCCCAGCCTGGTGCCATCTCCCAGCCTGTTTGGGCAAATGCTCAGGGACATCAGCCTGGTAGGCGGATGCCAGGAGTGATGCCAGCCTCCTTTCTTTCTTTCTTTCTTTGTTTTGAAATAAATGATCCAGTGCTGTACATAAGCACTGGGCGAGGCATCTGCAGGTGTTGCTGCAGCCACCCTCTTTCTTCTCTCCAATGGCACCACTTCAAGGCCACCACCAACTGCAATTACATGGTTGTCGTGGCAGGACTGGAACTTTGCAAATCTTTTCAGCATCGCTAAATTCAGTAGGTGGGCAAAACAGCAAAATAATTTCTTGGGTGCAAGAGCTGTATCAGCTATTCAGCATGCGTCTTCATCTTTTCTGCGACAGGAGAGAGCTGATCATGAATACACCTGGCAGGAGAAAGCTTGAAGGCTCTTCATTTTTCTTGCTCCCTGAAGTCCAAAGTCACTCTATAGTCCAAAGTCAATTCCCAAATGAGCGAGAACTCAATGTGCCTCCAAGGCAATAGCAAATTTGTGACAAGAATCGCTCAGGTACTCTGCCAAGGCACCTCAGGGTCAAGTAAGTGGCAGTCATAAATCATGACTCAAATCAGAAATATTTATAAGGGACCAGATATATTCCTTCCACAACGGAACAAACTCCCACCATCTCAGAAAGTCACAGCAATCTATGCTAACTTACTCCCTTTCATGCCTCCTTTAGAGGGGAAGAAAATTCAATACAACCAAAAATCTCCATCAGATCCCATTCACATTAATTTCTTCTCTAAGCTCTTGTTTGTGATTAATGTATCTCTGCTTTAATCCATCATTGCATGGATTAAATATTAGGGAAATTCCCTTACCTGGTACCTTTCTTCTTGTAAGGATAGTTGGAATAATGGAATTAAGTGCCAAATAAAGTCATTTGAGTCTTCCTTGGAAATTCGACACCTAGGGCAACAGAGCCAAATCTGATTGGGATGGTTTAGATCAGTTCTAAATCAAGCCTCAGGAGGTTGCTGTATTAGGGCCAGATCTACACCTCATATCATATCAATATGCTCCCATTATGGTGACACAATATCCCTCTTGTGGATTTATAACTCATAGCACCACTATGACATTTGTTGCAGTATTTTAAATAATGTGGAATAAAAAGCAGGGAATAATGCTAGAAAAGTGGTACACAGAATGTACAATGTGTCCCAACAGTTATTACTGCTCTGCAATACCAAAAGAGCAGTAGTGTAGCTGTAGCTTTGTGACTTTTTGTTGGGACTGAGTAAGAATTCAAAATTATTATCCTTTACATAATTTTGTTTGATTACATTGTTCCCCGAGTTCAAGGTGTTTGTTGATTCCACTAAATCAGAGTTAGACAGTGTACAGATTTTTTTAATAAGATGCACATATTCAAGTACCTCACAGATTAAAGTAAAATATATTTGTAGGACTGTGCATGGTATCTTACATTTTGTATTATTTATTCCGCATGGCAGGGATGGGAAACCTCTGGCCCTCCAGATATTGTTGGACTACAGTTCCCACCATCCTTGATCATTGGCCATGCTGGCAGAAGCTGATGCAAGTTGGGAGTCCAACAACATCTGGTGGGCCAGAGGTTTCCATTCCAAGCCCTGCCTTATGGGTCTGAGGGAAGGGAGGGAAATGGGAGAGCACTGGGACGCTGGGGATTTGACGGACATGTTGGGTGTACAAGCTACAGTTGTTAGAAGAGTTGTTAAGCCTGAAACCAGTGTGGTACAGTGGCTAAGGTGTCAGACTGGGAGTCGGGATATCCGGGTTCTAGTCCCCACTCGGCCATGGAAACCCACTGGTTGACTTCGGGCCAGTCACAGACTCTCAGCCCAACCTACCTCACAAGGTTGTTGTTGTGAGGATAACATGGAGAGGAGGAGGGTTATGTATGCCACCTTGGGTTCCTTGGAGGAAAAAAAAAGTGGGATATAAATGCAATAATAAATAAAATAAATAAAAAATATGTGCATCGTCCAACTGCCCAAATTTGGAAGCAATATTTAACAGGGGAAGTAAGTTTAGTGTTCAGCATGTAGCTGGTATAGGAAAGATTTCAGTAAGGTTGTTATTATATATTTATTTAAGAATATCAGAAGGTGCATTATATCTTATCAGACCATTTGTCTAAATAGTCAATTGTATTGTCTACTCTGATTCTCAGGCGGAGCATCTCAGGCAGAGATCTTTCATAATATCTACTACCAGATCCTTTAATTAGAGATGCTAGGAACTGAACCTGGGAGTTTTGGCATAAAAGGTATGTTATCTACCACTAAGCTATTTAGTAGGGCTCTGCAAACTTCAGACCTCGGATTCAAGTGTTAAAAAAACCTGCCCACTCCCTGACATGATCCTGGACTCTCCAGTCCCTGGTGGGGTCCTCATGCGTACCATAGGCACCCCACAGCCACCTGTTTCAGTTCTCGGGGGAAGGAGTCTGCGGGGCACCTGCAGTACGTATGAGGACCCCTCCAGGGACAGGAGTGTCTGGGATCACATCAGGGAGTTGGTGATCATGGCAGCAGGAGGCTGATTGTGGTGGTAAGTGAGCGATCACACTTGCAAGCGAGATCATGATGGCGGCAGTGGGGAGGACATACCTGCCCACTGTCTCTGGGCTCCAGTAGGCTCAGCCCTCCCAGCCAGTGCATGCTGGGAGTTGTAGGCTGTTACTTCTTTATGGTGGCCTAGGTCTCTGCATTAACATGGCGGTCCCATCATAAAATGGCTGTCATGATTAGGATTTTTGCATCCGATGCCCGAAGTTTGCACAACCCTACTATTTAGCACCACCATTGCGTGTGATGATGTCTTACTGAGTGACAGGTCCATGACCCAAGAAACTTACAACCTACAATTTAAACAGAGGGAGAAGAGGCACAGGTGACAATGGATAAGTATGAAATGTTGGGAATATTGCAACATCTTATTTTATTTATTTATTTAAAACATTTCTTAGCCGCCTTTCAGGGCAGAAGCCCTCCCAAGGCGGCTTGCAACTGTACATAAAACAGTACAAACATTAAAAGCAATAAAATCAAAGACAGTAAAATTATCTTCTGCAAGTGCCTGGGAAGGGGAAGTGTTGCAGATAGTTACATGGACATTTTGGGCATAGCTAGCCCTAGGATCTCTATAGCCTACCATGTGGCTTGTTGTGCTCCTCGCCTTCCTACCCCCACCCAACTCTCTCACTCTGCCTTCCACCTTGGCTGGAAGCACATGTGTTCCTGCCAGTGTTATAGAACACAAAGAACTTTGTCATGCAATTCCCTGATCAAAAAATGTGTACAAAGGTTGGGGAATACTGTTCACAGAACTGTGCACATTAGTGGAAAATGCCTACAAAAATGTGCATATATTAGTGGAACAGGGAAGAAAAAATGTGCATATTAGGGTAAATCACAAAGAAAAATATGCATGGATGTTTGCAGGGACTTTGTATGAACTTGGAAGGAAAAAAATTGTATAGCAATGCAAGAATAGACGGCAATAACTTATGGTGGGGGGAAATCAAATCAAAAGCAAAACAGACATCTCTGTCCATCCCTAGGAGGAATGCAGCCCATTCATATAATTATCTTTTAGAATACAGAGGGAGTTATATCCCTAGAATTCTCACAGTGATTTTGCAAAGAACACTTAAGAGTTACTTACAGCATTCGTTAAATGGGTTGAGCATTGCTTTAACATGCGTTCCAAGCATTTCCTGCTCACAGTAACTGAAGAGGAGGATATTATGAAGAATGTTTGAAAGACGTGTATTTTAGAATCACCAGGAAGCACTTTCTAGATTCTAATTTTCACCGCTCATCAAAGCAGCATCCCCCTCAGCTGCAAGGAGGAAGGTCTCATCCATGCCTTTTTGGGCTTGGTTGCTTGCCTATCTCTGTTACTATGAGACTAGTTCCCCTGACATGGAGAGAAGTGTTGCTAATACGGAGAAGTGAGGGGCCGACTCTCTCTCCTTCCTGATGGCTTCCTGATCTGGTGAGACATAAAGTTAGGCAGTTCCATAAAATGTTCTTGCAGCCCTACCATAGAAAGTGGGGAGGGGCCAAGAACACCAACCAAGCTGCACAAGATTGTAGATCAATTGCTAGAGAGGGAAAGAAATCCCCCCTTCTTTGGACAGATTGCTTGCCAAGGATCATTAACCATTTGGGACATGCTTGCTTTCTCTCCCCACCCCGCCCCTTTTGTAATTCCTTTCAAAACCAGGGATGTGAAAAATGAAACCCCATTACAATGATGTAACATCTCGTTTGTTTTCAGAAAATAAACCTTTAAGCCTGATGAGCAAGAAGGGGTGTGTTGAAGAAGTTTAATGCATTGAATTTTGAGAGAATGGGAGGGTTGAGAAAATGGAAGGGGCTCAACCACACAAGACAAAACAGTGTTTGTGTGTGTGTGTGTGTGTGTGTGTGTGTGCGTGCGTGCGTGCGTGCGTGTATACATTTGTATTGCCTGTACACTACAGGCGGGCACCAACCACAAGATTCAAGTCAAGGATACTGATTGAGCACTTCAGAGTCTGCATGCTTCAATTTGGGTACTGGACCCAAATTGAGGTTTGGAAATCCAAGGCTTTGTGCCTCATATTAACTGTTATGGGATATATGGCTATAACTTTTTAACATTTGTCATAACTGGCGAGAGACCTTCAGCTATTGGGGAGGGTATAGAAATGTTCGATAATAGCCCCTTAGGAGGGGATTAAGATTGCCAAATTTAAGCAATATAGATGCTTTGGGTTTTGTGCTATGCACCTTTATGTTTTTATTTATTTTTAAAAGGGAATTGCAGATAACGTTTTTGTTTCTTAGCAGATTTGGATGGCTTTTGGAAAGAGCATCTCTTCTGGGGGAATCAACCGTGCAAAGTTTCAGCTTAATAGGTGCAGAGATTTGTAGTGAAAGTAAAGCCTTGATGTGTTGAGGGTATCAATAAAGGAAGTGCTTACCCCCTTATGTTCTTTGTGGCCCATTTCTTCTGAAAATGACACACATCATAGAGGTGGCCCTAGGTAAGAAAACTGCAAAGGTTCAGTATGATGGGTGAAACAATTTATGTGGAAAGAAAGTGCTTACATTAATTTTTGTGGGGAAGGGTGATGATTCACTTCCCCTTTTCCTCCCTCCATGTTTTTTTTTCTTCCTTTTTTTTATCAATCTAAACGAAAACAGCACACTTCAAAGAAGTGTTCCCAGGCCAAAAGCCTAAACATTTCCAGTAGGATAGGTGCAGGATTTAGGGAATTACATTGATTCAAAACCAGTTCAAGGCTTTTTTCTTGGGCTGTACATCGCCTTAGGTCTGAATCTGGATCCCAAACTGAAGTGGGCTGATTTGGCCCCTTTTTGGTCTGAATCCGGATCAGGTGAAAGCAGTCCAGAGTCAATCAGACCAGGCCCAAAACATTTTGAGCTGCTTCAGCCTCTATCTGGGGCAATGTTAAGCTGCTGCCCCCTGTCCAGGAACAGATATCCATACACATTTGGAACTACTCTTGTCCTCCCACTACCCACACCTAACTGGATGCAACATTTAGTGCATGTTGATGATCCACCCACAAGCAATGGCAATAAAGAAAGATCCATTCCAGTAGAATGCAGACTGGGGTGGATAGAAGAGGGCTCCCAGGCCCATCATTCCTGGTGTTTATGCATCTGAGATTGAATCACAGAATTGTAGAGTTGGAAGGGGGTCTATAAGGCCATCGAGTCCAAGCCCCTGCTCAATGCAGGAATCCACCTTATATCACCCACCATCCAATTCACTTAGGAAGAAATTGCAATGGTGGATCTCTTAACATGCATTGCAGTGAGCTTTCAAAATCTGAAGTTCTGATGCCACAGATTGCATCTCCACAATATCACTTTCAAGACAAATAAAAGGAATAAGTTAAACTATGGAATTCACTACCATGAGATGTAGTGATGGCTACCAATTTGGATGGCTTTAAAATGGGGTTAGACAAATTTCTGGAGGAGAAGACTATTAATGTCTACTTGTCTTGATGGCTGTGTGCTACCCCCAATATCAGAGTCAGTAAGCCTAGGTATTCTAGTTGCTGGGGCACATGGTCAGGCAGGTGCTGTTGCATTTCTGTCTTACTCAGGTGTTCCCAGTCAACAGCTGGTTGGCCATGATGTGAACAGCGTGTTGGATTAGATGGAACATTGCTTTGATCCAGCATGGCTCTTCTTGTGTTCTTATGTTTCCTCCTGTGCATTTTTTCTCTCTGACAGCCTGCAAAGTGAAACTGACAAGGTGCCTAATTTCTAGTGCTGTGCCGAAAATTTCTCCCATGAAAATTCCAACCATTCTCATTTAATTTGATAGAAAAGAAATTGCTTTTGAAAAGAAATTCAAAGGAGAATAACTTTTGGAGAGTTTTTCATGGGTTTGGTTCAGGGTTCTTGTGCTTAGCTTACTCATGAGAGTGTATGTGAGTGTCTTGTCTTTTGTTATATAGTCATCTCTCCTGCCTTTCCCACCCAGTGGAAAATATCATGAATTTATTCTTCCCATAGAGCCTTTTCAAATTGGGAAACTGTAGAGCAATGGTGAGAGGTGTAATAGAAAGAATAATATAGACAGCACACTCCTACGGTTGCCAGCAGGCATGGCTTCACTCAGATGGGGTGGGCACAATGTGTCCAACTCTGATAGCTGCATATATTTGCTTGAGGGCATTGTTGTATCAAACTAAGGGCTATTTCAAACTGTGTGTTCACTAGTAACTAATAACAATAAATGCAATGAACTTAATAACACTTCTTTCAGGCAAAGAAAGTTCCAAATGAACCAAAACATCACAATCACTGTCTTCATACACCACTACCAAACCACTGTCACATCCACTGGTTATTATGTATAATAAATGCAACACCATGTTCATGGGTGATGACAAATGAGACCGTGATCATAAAGCACTCTGCACAATTAGCTGTAATCCTCTGCACCCTTCCTTGGGAGTATGTCCATTGTACTCAGTAGAACTGTCTTCCAATAAATATGCTTAAAATCATGCTCTTAAAGAACTATGGAAATTATTCATGGCAAATTGTAGGATTAGCAACAAAAATGCTAGTGCGGAGTGTTCCTGTTCAGAATACTCTGATTTATATCTCCTCTCTCCTAGTTTTCTGGGTTTTTTCTCTCCTCAGTCAGTCATCCATGGGTACTGTCCTTCCTCCACCCCAACAATTTAAGATGTATTTCTAAAAGGTTTATGTTTCGTTTCATTTCGGTACTTCTGCAAATCTTGGAGTTGTCCCAAGCCTCCCTCTTCTGCATGGATGGTGCTGTTGTGGCTACATAAACATCTGCACTCACCTCTGAACATTGGAAATAGAGAGAGGAATACTGTCCTATACTCAGCAGTGCTTTATTTTCTGAAAAGGAATGATGACACGTTTACCATATTGAATCCTGTAGACAGTGGGGGTGTTTTCATGGTGCCGGATTGGCACTGCCTCCCTCTCAAACCACACACTCTCTCTCCTGACACCAAGAAGGGAGCACAGGGTTTCTTGGTGGCCATCCAGGGAGCGGAGCCTCCCCTGCCCTCTTCCTGGTGGAAGGTGACCAGTTGTAGGTCACCTTCAACCAGGCACTGGCCAGCCACGCCTCCACTGCGACTCTGAAGCAAGGCAAGGAGCTGCCTTGATGCCATCTTGCGTGTCCTAGCCTCGCTCCAGAAAAAAAAGTCGAGGTAAGTCCCCGACCTCTTTTCTATGCATCTTCGGCGGAAAGCCCCAAGGTGGGTGCGCGATTGCAGCAACATTGTATAATCAACACTGCGCCACCATGCACCCACCCCTGGGGCTTTAGAAGTGTTTAGACAGCCCCCTTGTAACCAAAATGATCTTAGAGAAGTTTACGTTCCATGTTGGCTGTAGAACCACAATGGTGGCACATCCTCTTTCTCTTCATCTGTACTAATTGTAGATATAACGCAATTAAGGAAGTGGTACTATCTCTTCAGAGGAAACCAACAATGTATCTAGCAGGCTGTAATTCTGTAAAAGACAGCCAGAGATTTCTATGGAACCGTGACAGGTAATCATTTATACCTTGAAACATGAGCATTATTATCCTTCATACAGTAGTCACTGGCTTCATCTTGCAGCTTAGTGGAACTGTTGATCCACTTGCTTGTGTCTTTATTTGATCTCCCATAACATCTAAATGGCCCGTTTTTCTCAGTGATTTCCCCTGGCAGCAAACATCTCAAGTTTATCATATCACTAACGAAGTCTCTGCTGCCAACCTGATGACCTTTGCTTTCCTGTAGAGATGCTGCACTCTTGTTTGCTTTCTCTGTACTACGGAGCACAAAATAAAATGGAAGAAGCACAACCTAAAAGAGTAAGGCAAAGTCTCCTTAGTACACAGAGGCAGTGACCAGGGGAAAATTTCTGGGATGTTCTGCATAAATAATGCATGTGATCTGCATATGGTATGCATGAGGTGATCGGATGATGGGGTTGAACTCCTCCTAGAAGGGCAGATGCATAGTCTGGGGGCACACCTGGACCCAGCTTTGTCACTGGAGGTCCAGGTGGCCTCAGTGGCCCAGAGTGCTTTTGCCTATTTTCAGCTGGTGCACCAAGTATGGTCATTCCTGGATAGAAAAAGGTTAGCCACAGTGATCCATGCTCTGGTAACTTCACACTTGGATTCTTGTGATGTGTTTTATGTGGGGCTGCTCTTGAAGATGTTCTGGAAGTTACAGTTGGTACAAAATGGGGCAGTTGGGATGCTGCCAGGTACAGCTCTCAATAGGGGTGTACAAATCTACCCACACCAAGCTCAGAGGGTGCTCGTCCTGTCATCCCTGCTTTCTGTGAGTGCTTGCTGGGCAGTGCAAACTAGGGCTGTGCTCCGCTCCAATTCAGATCGCGAATCTGGAGTGGAGCAACTCAGTCCGCATCTGCCAAAGGTGGATCCGAATTGGGTTGGGGGAGCTGCAGATCAAGGCGAAGCAGTTTGCCTCCATTCAGAGCTCTGAACGCAGGTAAGTGGGGAGAGTATGGGGCTCACCTGGCAGCACTGGTGCCACTGCAGTCCGTGCAGCGATGGTGGCGGAGCCAGGTAAGGGGG